>NC_071991.2:132732500-133032500 GCF_028885655.2 Pongo abelii
CCTGATGAAACCCTGACTGACATAGCATGAAATTTCCAGTAATTCTTGCCTAGAAACAGTTCTACACCGACACCATACACTCAGATCTCCTTCATTTTAGACCACTAGCATCTGTTTTTCCCAAGGCTCCCATCTCACCTCTCTCCCTATAAAGATGACTCCAACACCGTATTTCTTATCTGTAACCCACACAAATTTCAAAGTATTTCTTGGACACCACCCTCTGGATGACCTGCTGGAACCTCAAGTCAACAAATTCATTTTTCTGCACTTGTTCCTTTTCATGAGTCCACATTTACTTTCAACATGATACAATCATTCCAGTCATCTGGCTCAAAACTTGCAATATTTCACTAATTCTAGGCAAGAATTAGTGAAATATTTATTAAGAGCCTACTATGTGCCAGCTAGGTTCTGAGAATGTAATGTTTAACAAGCTAGCTATGCTGTCTGCTCTCAAAAAGCTTACAGTCTAGTGGAGGATCTAAGAAATCTAAGATGGCTGTGAAATTGTTTTTCTTGCATCCTTTAACTATGGCCAGTAACTTGCAAAAATCTCTAGCACTTCTGAAATCTCTCTTGAATTCTTTCTCCTTCTTTCCATTTCCAATCCCTTTATCAGCCCAAAACCTTCACCTGAACTATTCTTCTAGCTTACTAGACTTTATTGCATCATGCACATTTCAAAAATAATTTGATAAAACACTAATGCACATACCATTTTTGCATACAGTTTCTAGGGTCACTGATAGTCCCTTTGTGGCCAAACCTTAGATTTCTTTGGGTCCTTTCATTGACCCAAAGAACCCTACCTCAGTGGCTCTCTCATCTTCATCATTCCCACTTAGGACTTAAAGCAAAATCCTATCATACCTTTCTCCTACTTAGAACTTGTCATTTGAAACAAAAGCAGGGCCCAACTCACCTTTCCCGCCTTATTTCTCACAAGTCCCCTACAGGAACCCCAAGTTGCAAGCCTAAACATGCCCCAGGCAGGCTCATGTTGATGTATTTGTTTGTTCAGGGTTCCCTCCAAGCCAAGTCTCAAGTTTGTCCAAAGCTCTTTCTTTGAGCTACCATGGCACTTTGCACTTCTCACACTCACTTTCAGTTTTAGAGCTGACTATCCAAACCTTTTCAGTTTGAGAGCAGGGATCATTTTACTTTTGTACCCCCTGAAGCACCTAGCATAATGCTGAGCCTAAAGGTGTTTTTAAAAATTGTTAAAACTAAATTGAACCCAAATCTCTCTTCCGCGTCTTAGTCTAAGCTGCATCCTTCATCCTATTTCCTCTTCTACATAACTGTCTTTCAAACATTGGAAGACAAGTACCTCATCCTGTTCCTTATCTACATAAAATCCAGAAGATACTGGCTAACTTGGTAGTTCAACTGAATGTAAATACAACTCAATATGAGCACAAAATAATCAAGACGTCCCTAAGGGACTTCCCAACTAAACTTTGACTCATACCTTATGATCCGGGATGAACAAATACAGAAACTCTTCACACGGTTTCACTCACCACTACTTAGCTACTATAAGGGAGGGACAAATAATACCACCCTCATCTTGGTAATTCCATAAACAAGAAAGCTAGAAAAGCACTTGCAACTTTGAAACAGAAAGGAAGGACAACCAAAGTCATGCAAATGTAGGTGAGGATGGGTAACAAGTAGTTCTAGCTTGGCTATAAAACCTGTGACCCAGGACAAAACCTCAACATCTCTGAGCCTGTTTGCCTACTTTTACCACATGATGGGATCTGATAAGAGTATTGGAATTCATTGTACGAAACGAACAACATTAAAAAGTCCCTCTGGACTCGATGTCATATGCCAGGCATTTTATTAAGGTACTTTAGCTTTGCAAATACTAAAGCTGAAAATAAGAAAGCCACAGATTATTGTTTCCCTTTAAATGCTCTTGAGTTCTTTATTAGAGTTTTTAAATCATTCAGACCACCAAAAATATCTATTTGGCCTATTCATTTTTATTGATCTTGTACACTTACTTCCTTCACTCATGAAAGGAAGCCATGGAAGGAGGTCCAATGACCACATCTACTAACACCTGCCTAATACTCTCAGTTTCCCACAGAGATGGACCAAATGCAGAATATATTCTTGAGAATGGCCAAGGTGTACCATGAACATTTGGGCCAAGATGCATGTTCTTTCCCAAATCATCTGGGTTATCACCAATAAAAATAATTATTTTATCCTTAAAGGAATTTATTAAATAATTTACTGATTTTCCTTAAATCAATTTGTTCAGAAACAACTTTTAAAATGTATTTTCAGGTCAGGCGTGATGGCTTACGCCTAGCACTTTGGGAGGCTAACAAGGGCAGATCACCTGAGATCAGGAGTTTCAGACCAGCCTGGTCAACATGGTGAAATCCTGTATCTACGAAAAATACAAAAATGAGCCGGGAGTGGTGGTGCAGGCCTGTAATCCCAGCTACTTGGGAGGCTGAGGCAGGAGAATTGCTTGAACCCAGGAGGTGGAGGTTGCAGTAAGCCAAAACTGCGCCACTGCACTCCAGCCTGGGCAACAGAGTGAGACTCTGTCTCAAAAAAAAAAAAAAAGAAGTATTTTCAAAGGCAGCTCTTCCTGCTGGAAAACTGCCTATGACTGTCTGAAGTCTAAGTCTGAACTAAATTAACAATTACTGAACAAGCACAAAAAATAGAGTACTGATTTTTGGGACAAGATAAATATTTGATTTCTTCAAATAGTTCATGCTAATGACCTCCAGTCATCTTTCACTTGGATAGATCACTTGGGCAGAAGTAAATACATTTGACAAAGGGCATATCTCAAAATTATGTTTAAGATATATAAGTTTTCTAACTTTTAAGAGTACATACTGTAATAATAAGGATCTAAAATTAAATGATGTTGGTCAATATTTAACAGAAAACTCAAAAGCTATTTGCAGTATACCTCGTGTCTTCAAGTTTAAGCAAACCTTGTTGGAGAGTGCTAACTGAATTCAGCTCTGTATTATTATATTATAGCATAATCTCTGTAGATACACATTGTTGAGTTATTATTACCCATCCTTAAAACACAATTCATACACAGCATACATAAGTAAGAGTAGGTTATTTTTTCCCTCTCTGCAATTTCTAGATTTGTTCTAATTCAGCTAAGCCTAGAAAATGACCCACATCCATCTGACTTGCAAATGACCCTAAAACTGCAGTAAAATTTGCCTTTAACATCCAGCCTAAAGTTTAACCATTAAAATCCCCTGTGTGATTACCTCTTGAAAAACAAACTACTGACTGTAAACCAAAAGAGCTTCACTGGAAAAGGGGATGTTAAAAAGAGAAACCACTTCAAGGTAAATGAAACAAACAGGTACTATTCAAACCAAGGGATATACAACACGGTGGCTGGCACTCATTGGCCAATAGCAAAAGATAGTCCTCCCTCTACTTCACTCTACTTCACTGGCAGACAAACTATGCCTACTGGTTTATTAAAATCAGAGCACAGATCTGGGCTAAGATGGTAGATGGAACTTACATATCTAATTTTATTTCTTCCTAAAGGTCCATTAAAATTCAAGTAAGAAAAAAAGAAAAACAGGAATAACAAGAGGAAATGACAGCAATAAAATCTAAGGACCTAGAAAGTAGATGGTTGGATGGACTCACCTAGCTCATTTGAGAAAGTCCAACCTTAAGCTAACAGTGGGGAAAACTGAGATCCAATCCAATTTACATCACAAAATCCTCAAGGGCACAGAAACTGACAGGACCAGATACTGCTAAAACCAGAGATAAAGTGTGTGGAGTGGGGCTAAAATAAAGGTTACTAAGAAAGTTGTTTTAAGAAGTTAACTCCCTAGATTCATTCCCCAACTCCATGCTATTCTTCTCATAAATAGGCAGATATTTTGAGAGTTAATCTCTGGTGAGGTAAAGACTGCATCAGAGAGATTACATGTAGTATAATATTAAATACATACAGAGACCACCAACACAGCTCTGAAGCCCTGGCAGTCAGACCCTTACCAGCTAGGCCAGCCATTATAAGACTCTTCTGTATGGAATCTGACCAGCCAAGGCCAACAGACAAGTGCTAAAGACAATAACAACAGAGGTTACCCAGTAGAAGAGACCACCCAGATCTTCCAATAGGGGAATTCAAAGTTGGCAAGCCTTACTCATGTTTTCAAAACTCCCCATCAATTTTTCAGTCTTATTCATGAGCAGATAACCAAGGATTACCAAGCATCTAAGGAGTCTCTAATATAATCACTTTTTGGCCTTTTGGCTAAGATCAAGTGTAGAAGTCTCTAATAAGGAAGATAGAAATTAAAGCAAACAGATAAAAGCAACTTGGAGAAACAGACAACACAAGGAGAAGAAAACTATAAAGTTGAGAAAAAACTTCCTAGAAAGAAGAGCCAAAGATACAGATAGAAAATTGGAGAAAATATTTTAAAAAGCAGAAGTCCAGAAAGTCTAGTATTTAAATAATAGAATTTTTAGAAAGGGAGAACAGAGAAAGTAAGTGCAAGAAATTCACTAATAAGTCAAGAAAATTTCCGAGAACTGAAGAAAATGAGTCATAAGATTTTAAAAGCATACTGTATGTCCACTGTGTCCACCAAAATGAATTAAAATAGACCCACACCTGGCTGGGAGCAGTGGCTCACACCTGTAATCCCAGCACTTTGGGAGGCCGAGGCAGGCAGATCACCTGAGGTCAGGAGTTTGAGACCAGCCTGGTCAACATGGTGAAACGCTGTTTCTACTAAAAATACAAAATTTAGCCAGGTGTGGTGGTGGGCACCCATAATCCCAGCTACCTGGTAGGCTGAGGCAGAAGAATTACTTGAACCTGAGAGATGGAGGTTGCAGTGAGCCAAGATCACACCACTGCCCTCCAGCCTGGGTGACAGAGCGAGAATCCGTCTCAAAAAAAAAAGAATAATAGTAATAATAATAAATAAATAAAATAAAATAGACCCACACCAAGGGAGATCACTATGGAATTCCAGAACACAGAAGACAAACTTCCTACAAGCTTCCAGAGAGGGAGAAAGATTACATATAGAGGATAAGAGCATCTTTGGATTGTTCAACAACAAAACTGGAAGCAAGAAGGTAATAAGCCTTTAAATTTCTGCAGGAAAAAATATCTACAACCTAGAATCCTGTATTTACCAAACTATCAACTGAGAAGTAGAATTAAATATTATTTCAGACAAGCAAATTACTAAAATATTTATTTCCCATGTACCTTTCCTTAAGAAATACTGGGGGATGTCACTCCAGCAAAATGAGATTTAAAAAATAAATAAAAGACTAGGGTGTGGGATTTAGGAATATAGGAAGAAGATCTAAGAAAGGAGAGAGAACAAAGTGAAGTACTAGAAATGACTGCTGTGTACCAGATGAGTATTGTGATCCATGACAGCTGTCAATACCAAGATTCCCACTGCTATTATACCAACAGGCCGCCTAAGTCAGTTTGGTTCAGGCTCTTTTCTGTACTTTGATTTTGACCAAGCCTAATCAAGTTTCTGTTCTCCCTGCCAAGCCCTGGTGAATTAATCAGTTGACACTTGTTTTAAACCCCACCCCTCACCCCAAAGGGTTAAGAAACTTAATTCACTAAGTGTCTGTGATCTACTCCAGAGGACTGGAGGAAAGCCATGGTGAGCTTTGACACAGGAAACAGACAGCAGACTGATCCTGTAGACCACATTTCTGCCAGACACCCGGGACTGTGCTTACATGACAAGACCTACCCCAACTGGCAAGCCCTGTTTTCCAGGACTCACTCATAACCTTGGCCACTGTACTTCTCAGAAGAGGCTTTCATAAATGATCAGAGACGCTAAAGCCAGACTATGCCCCAGAAGCTATTTAGTTTATCTTCTCCTAATAGCCTTAATCTAATAGTGACAACATCGCCCTTTCATTCCACAGCTAGGCTTGGGTTTATTACTCAGCTTTTTAAAACTAAACAATCTGTTATTCAGGGATAGATACACAGCTGGCAAAACTCTTGAAGATTAACACAGGAATTAAAATAATGGCTATTTGAGATGATGAGAAAAGAAAATGAAGTCTAATGGAGAGGGGCAAATAGAGGTTTTAAGACACCAGAGGTTCTATTTTTTTTTTTTTTTTTTTTTTTTTTGAGACTCCACTCTTGTTGCCCAAGCTGGAGTGCAATGGCGTGATCTGGACTCACTGCAACCTCCGCCTCTTGGGTTCAAGCGATTCTCCTGCCTCAGCCTCCCGAGTAGCTGGGATTACAGGCATGAGCCACCATGCCCAGCTAATTTTTTTTTGTAGTTTTAGTAGAAATGGGATTTCACCATGTTAGCCAGGCTGGTCTCAAACTCCTGACCTAAGGTGATCTGCCTGCCTTGGCCTCCCAAAGTGCTGAGCTTACCGGCATGAGCCACCATGCCCGGCCTCTATTTTTAACCTCGGTGGTAGACACACAGGTCATTATTATTTTTATTCTTTATAGTTTTTATAAAGTCATGCTTTTTATAAACTCTTCTGTATGGCTGATTAAACATACACACAATTACAGCACAGCCTTATAAGGTAGGAGTTCCCTCCTTTTACAGAAAAAGCAACATTTTTATTGATATGCCCATCTCAGGACTTTCCCGCATCCCCGCAAAAAGCCTTGATTACAATTCACTGCCATCTGAATATTATTTGTGCGTTGGTCCATCACTTTGCAGTACAACGTGAAGGTTCAGGAGACTGAAGCGAAGTTCAAGGGCAAAGAGAGCCTGTCATTTCTAGTCCTCTCCTCTTATCCAGGGAAATGTTGTTAGTTTTACAAAACAATTTACTATCCACTTGGTCACCATCTATTTGTGGTGACATTTATTTGAGAATATCATGTTTAAGTTTCTAAAAATTGTGTTGAAATTTTAACAAATTAAAGTACAGCGTAAAGGTAAGGATGAAAAAAACCCACCTGAAAGCACAGAACGTACGATCTAGATCTATTTAGTTGATCCTACATTGCATCCCTTAATGGACATGGCTGAAAATATGCCAGTTCCAGCTTTGGGCTTCTGAATGCAGCCCAAGGCAAGACATACAAACCACACAGATCCTGGTGTTCTGTTAGGGAACAGGTAACTTTCATCCTTTACCCTCTTTTGGTCAGTGGTGCGATCGTTGCCCCATCATCAGGTACTTCCTAAAATGGTCATAAAAGATGCGTCTGTGGATCATCTACATCAGTGTTTCCCAATCTCTTTCCCATCATGGCACTCACAAAGAGATGCCACTTGTGTGACATAGTGGCTGCTGCTCCTGCCAGGTCTCCCTAAAGAGAACCAACATCTCGGCATGTCAATAACCTCTCCATTACTGGCACATAAGGCTTCTCAGTTGGGAAGGCTTGGCATGCAAATACAATAGCAGAAAGAGGAATCTTCTACCGAAAGGCACTGGAAGAGGGATTCTTGAGGACAAGATGGGCTGAACTTCAAGGATGCCATTGACTGTCAATAAAAATGGTTGTTTCTCCTCCACTTTCTTCTTCTAAACCATCCTCCCTCCCTACTGTTGCAGATGTAAAATCAAATGGAAACATCTGATGGCTATTTGTCACAAAATATTTCAAACTCACATGCAACAAAACGGAAAAACAAAAACAAGAACAACCCAAGTGTCATCATCAAGTTTTCTCTTTTATTTAAGATTTTAGTTTTAATTCTGAAGAAAGAGGTACATTTCCTTGTTTTTAGTTTTAGCATCAGGTTATAACCAGGTTTCTGTTTTCTTTTCTCCTGTCTTTTCAATACTGCACAAACGTCCAGAAACTACAGGGTTAAGTAAAAGCTGCAGGCAAGGAGGTCAGAGATTTGCTCCTGATGGTGATCAGATGGCCCCAGAGCAGTGCTATCTCAGAGTGCCCTCGTCAGGTGAATTTATGGTAAAAGAAAAAAGATTCCGACAGAGGAGAAGGACTGAAGAAATCACTTACATTTCAGCTCTTATATTATTAATAGGTATTAAATCTGTGAATACTTTTTTTCTTTAAAACATTTCAATTTACTTTAAATCTAAAGCCAAAAAATTTTTCTCCTTTAAGAAAATTACTTCTCACCTCCTTATGAACTCTTTAGCAATCGGCCAGTTACTACTACAGATGAATTTGTCTTTCCACCAACTTCCAATACATTCTTTTGCTTAACGACACAAACAAGTCCTTGCCATCAACTTGCCAAAAGAATTAAAAATTAATTTAAATTAAAAGCATTTTCCCTGCAATAATGATAAGCTGAATACAAGATGGATGCTAGGACCACTGCTTCCCCCCATGCATTTAGCAATCTCACGTAAATGAACCTGGTTTTCAAACTTCTGCAGTTGATAATGCATTTACTTGACCTTTCCTATAGATTAATCGTCATTTTCTGCTAAGCAGATTATGTCATTATTATGCGCAACAGACAAACAATAATTTTCTAAGTATTGAGACTGCCCTTTGATTTTTTTTTCTCTCCTTAAAAAGGCATTTTTAGAAACATTCAACAGTGTCACTCAAATGCTGGATCAACAAAAACTTTTACAATTAATAAAGAGATGGTAATGACCCTGTGATCGCATTGCATCTGGGGGTAGGGAGAAAAAAAATTGATCAGGTACTGGATTCTTCAGAACATAAGAGATGAGAAGGGAGCTGTGGGTGGTGGGCTGAGAGGGAGAAAACAGAGTGGGACAAATCCTGCATTTTCTAATGGTTGCTCCTCTTTGCCTAATGGCGGTCCAGTGTTGAACTCTGTAGTAAATCTGTGGGGGTTTTGCTGGGGGGTCTGAAGGCCGTCTGAAAGCCTGGGGGTGGGGAGTGGAAGCTGGAAGGGTTTGAAGGAGGAGGGTAGGGATTCCAACTGGCTCTGTGCAGCGGGATCTGTGTGCTGAAGGGGGCGCTGTGGTGGGTCTGTGATGGAGCAGCGCTGGGGCCGTCCATCTCTGTGAGGGCCTGAAGGGATTTTAGCCAGTGTGGAGGATTGTCATCTTGAAGAGAGTCTAAACTGTTTCCTGAAGGCGCTGGAATACCTAAGGAGAGAAAAGAAAAAAGAGGGAAAATGGTGAGTTTGTGTGGAAAGAATAAGGTCATCAAACAAATTTAGAAAGCAAAACCAAAAGGAAACACAGAAGAGATTACAATTTTAAACTCCTTCCAAATAAGACCTTTTAAACCAATCCTCCTCCAACAACAAAGAACTTACTGGCACACAAACCCATGCCTCCTCTTGAACTAGACTTAGTCCCCCACTGTCACAGAGGCAGAGCTGCAAAACACCATTCCCCAGAACTGCATGACAGCATTTCCCAATTGTGTTTTTCCTCCTCTGACAGGGATACGTAACAAGACAGCCTTATAATAGAGAGCTTTATAACAAAAAGTGGAGTATGTTCCTTATAAGATGAGTAAGTCAGATCCTTTTGTACTTTGAGGCCTACAAAATACACATGTTGCCAGATGTTAACACCTACTTAAACCAGAATAAGCAACCTAGGCACCAAATGCCTTCTTATTAATACACAACTAGGCCGACAGGTTAAACGAGACTTGCATGACCCCTGAGAACAAAACAAGCCACTCCACACTTGCGGCTTTGTGAAAAGAAGCTTATGTTGAAGAGATCTCGGTTTTTATTTAATCTGTGCTAAAAACCAAACTGTTGGCAGTCAGTGGAGCTGAAGGGAGTGAGAAAGTTACCTGTGATGATGGCTGGGTCTGTCCAGCTGCCAGGGCTGTCCCAACTCAGGCTGTCGGTGGTGGCAGTGTTGGACGTTGGTGCACTGTGGTTGGCGTTGGAGGGGGAAGAAGAATTGGGCAGTCCACCAAAGTTGATGTTAATGTTGGGTAGAAGTGCCCTTAGCCCGTCCTGCCATTCCTTCATATTTAAACTCTCTACAGAACTGCTGTTGTCTGGGAGATTTACCAACAAAAAAATGAAAGATAAAAAAAATAAAAAGCTACGTTAGAAACATATGTTGTTCTTTAGTGGTTAAGCGGGAGAAGAATTATTCTTTCTTTATTGAGCATTTAAAATGGGTTGTCCTAGCAAGATAAACTTGGTTAGGATTTTGCTCGTGAGCTCAGAGCCCCTGAAGTGAGGAAAAACTTGCTCAAAGATCAGGAGAGGGAGTTTCTTGTCTCTCTATAGCCTCTTCACCATTATGGGTTTGTAAATCAATAATCCAGTTTAAAGACTCAATGCTCCAGAGCACAATTTAGTTCCAGCTACATTATGAAGTTTCAGTTAGTGAGGCATTTAGCCAGCTGAGCTGATTTACGCTATAAAAAAGCCAAGTCTGCAAAGTCCAATATAGGAGCTTATTTCTCAGCCCACAAATGGAAGAAAAGTCATTTTATGAAGAATAAACATAAGCAATAGAAAAAGAAAAATAATTAAGTCCATTAAGTCCTTCTTGATTATAAAACTGGCAATGTGTTTCAGAAGAGAAAAGCAGTAATGAACAGGCTTTTGAATTTGAAAAGAATGTATTTCCATTTAGTCACTAAGGCCAAGGAGGCAGGAGCTGATACCTTCTAGATGGAATAATTTCCAACACAGTCTGCCTGCTCTACTCCAACAGTTCTACCAATCATTCACAGCCTGAGTCCCAGAGTCCTACAGTTTTCTGGGTCTATTTATGAATAGTATCAAACATGAGGAGACACTAGCAACATAAAAAAGGCTTTTTATAAATTGTGACTAAACTAACTTGATCTACTACCATCCAGAGTCCACATAGTATAACTAACTGGTCAGGGGGGAAAGGGTGAAGTATAACAACTACTTAATTGTTTAACGAATACTTAGATAGTTGTTTTATTTTTGAAAATAGCAATGTAAGTCAAATTACAAACTGGAGTTTTTGAAAAAAGCATAGAAAAATATTTCTGATTCTACAGAACTGATTAGCAATCAACGCTGAGAAGGAGGAGGAGGAGGATGTTCTATCAGACATGATCTATGCTGCTTAGCAAAATCAGAATTTTCTTTTTGAAATTTTGCTTTGCACCAACCACTGATCTATGCCAAATTATATCATGTTTCAACAAGTGAAGCATTTAACTCCATTGGCTTTATTTACAAAAAGATAAAAAACTACAACTAAACTGAACGAAGGTCATCTCTGAACTTACTAAGATGAAGAAAAAGCACTCTAGGCTACACAAAACAAGACAACAGAAGGGTAAATAAATTCTCCAAGCCTACTTTCATTTCATAATTGATGTAATTTACTAAACCTCACATTTCTTATATTTGCATATTATTTTACATTTGTATTGTGTTGGATGGTTTACAAGTCACTCTCATAGTCAATTATTTCATTTGATATTCACAACAGCCCTGAGAGGCAGGCAGACAAGGATAAATAATCTGCATTTACTAGATAAAGAAACAGACTCAGGAATAATTAATAATTTGCCCAAGTTCACAAAACTTGTTATTGAGAACTTGAACCTGAACCCTGTCCAAAAAAAAAAAAAAAAAGCAAGCAAGCTTACTCTCTCGATCTACTCTGTACAGACTATTAATTTTTTAAAGGGTCAAATATTAAAGGGAAAGCCCAGGGGAAGACCCATGATTGAAAAGAGGCAAAAGAGAAACACAGAAGCATTATAGTGTGTCCACTGGCCATGATTAGCAGAGAGATATTGTGACTAGAGGAAGAAACTGGACTTTGCGGCCAGGAGAAAAAAATTCTGCTCAAGAATACAATCATTAGTTTCCCCCGGCCCCCTAACTACATGAGACACAAACAAGATCACAAATTTAAGTCCTAGAACACTCTCAGTCACAGGAAGATTTACGGCTATGGTACGTTCTAACTTTTAAAGCAGTCAAATTGTCATGCTGAATAACTTAAAATAGCTTCCAATTAGGCAAAAGCGAAACAGGGAAAACTTCCTAGAAGAAAAATAAAATCCCCCAGAAATAAAAAGATGATGTATAACTACAAGGGAAAATTTTCAGGAAGATAAATGCTCTTACACTGAGTGGCTAATGTCCCTAAGAAGTCCATGCAAATGATGATCCTCCCTCTTCTACTGAATAGGGAGAGAGAGAATATCCCATAACTCAGACCAATCTGCTCCTAACTTTTGCTTTACCATTTAGTGAGCAATGAAATTGAGGAACATTTAATTTTGCATTAACAGAATAACACTTGCATTTACATAAATTTTATTTGAAAATTAGTAATAAAGTCAAAAGACAATAAAGGCAGAGCGGTTATGTGACAACTCTCTGTACTTCCCACTCAGTTTTGCTGTGAACCTAAAACTACTCTAAAAAAAGTTTGTTTTAAGGGACGTTTGTTCCTGTAATTGTAGACTAATCAAATCAAGCAAGAGTACGTTAGCCAAAGAAATTCTCACATATGGCACATGATGCAGAAACACTGAGAAATTTAGATCCTCCCAGGTGCACTATGCTTACAGGATACCTTGGGAAATAAATTAGCTAGTTTATAATGCAACAATCTTGACACCCCTCCTCCCCCCAAAAAATCATGTGCCTTGACATTTTGGGAGCCTGACAGCATGGATGTGGCTTACAGTAAAGCTGCAAGTGTTACAGGGAAGTAGAATGATGCTTTTAGCTCTTGGAATAGGACCATATTCCATCTAGCTTAGAAGAGAAGAAGTTTATTTCACTGTTTTTTCCACTATTGCTATTGCCAAGTGTTGGCACAAAGAAAAGGTGAGAGAAAGGAAATCAGCTTAATCCTAACCCCATCAAAACAGCTCATCTCAGTCCGGCTGTACCTGAAGTCATCTCCTTGATTCCCCATTCCCTCCCAATGACCCAAATTTATCTTGGCTGCAAGGGCTTCTGGCAATTCCATTCTTTGAAACACACACAGCAGGGTTTATCAACCTCATCACCACTGACAGTTTGAACTACATAATTCTCTGTTGTGGAGTGCTGTCCTAAGCACTGTGGGAGGTTTAGCAGCATTGCCGGCCTCTACCCACTAGATGCTAGGGGCACCAACTCCCCAGTTTTGACAGCCAAAACTGTCTTTAGACATTGCAAATGTCTTCTAGGGAAGCAAAACTGCATCAAGTTGAGAACCACTGACACAAAGGAAGTCGATTCCTTTGCTTCTAGGGCTCTTATATGATCTCGCTTGAATGCACCTTTTCCTTTCAAATAGTACCAGGACTTTGACCTGACTCAACTTGATGCAAGTTCATTTTCTTTTATTTATACAGGACTTCACACTGGAGTACAATTCAATGTGTATAAGTCAGTAGGTCTTATAGAGAAAACATTGTAGATAGGTTGTATGAGGCATCTCCACAACTGGCTGTCAATGTAATTTAGGCATGTATATCCCAGGACACCTAATTCATAACTAAAAATAACACCTGCCTTACTCTCTCATAAGGATAAAAATAAGAGAAGGAAATGCAATTTGGACCACATTTATTACTTGCTAAATGCCTAACAACAAATGCTCCACTGGTGGTCAATACTGAACGGAGAGTAAACTTTCCAAAAAGCTAAGGCAGGGTATTTCTTACTGCCAGGAACCAGCCCTGTGTACTAGTCTCCTTTTAGGAACTTAAGAATAACACTCATCATTCTCAGAGGTACTGTGTAGTCAATCTAATAATGAGTCTTCTTATCACTAAAACATTACAAAGACAAGACATCAGAAAGTACTTTAAACTTACCATAAGATGTGAAAAGAGCAAGCAAAGTATAATAAAAATCAAGTTACCAAACATTTTATATTAAAAACAATACTAATTTTATTTTTAAAGTAATTAGTAATAGTATAATACATCAGGGAAGGAGTGTTTATTCTTAAAGAATTGATAATCTATTTAGATGTTTTCTGATGTTAAAAAATTTTACTTTATGGAATATAAATATGTACAACAAAACACTATTTTCAGTTCTAAACAATCTGAGGGCAGGAAAGGGGGTCAAGTTTTTGGTGGCAGTTTTATTTTTCAGTGTAGAACTCAAAGGCACACAATTTAAAGTACTTTCAAGATGCCACGTGCCACACTTTCGTATTCTACTGTGTAAGAAGTATCAGTATACTTCATTTACCTGCCTCAGAAAATCTCTTATTAAAGAAGAAATTATAGTTAAAATTCTGCTACCATAGTAAGCCGATCATGATGCACTAAACGAGCTGACAAATCTAGTTTTCAGCAACAACAGTTTAAAAAATCAGTATAAAATGCATATATTAAGACCACCAAGCTAAAAATCAAAGCAACTCTTTACTGAGTGCCTACAGTGTACATGAAACACAAAAGCACTTAAACCATGGCCTCTGTTTTCAAGGGGCTAAAAGTCTACACAGTGGGACGATGAAAATAGATGAAAAGTTCAACAACTACATCTGAAAAAGCAACAGAAGAAATGCCCAAGGTGGTATATGATTAAAATATGCTACATAAGTTCAGTAAAAAGACAGGCCAGTTGGGACACGTACGGGAACGTGTTGGTGGGTGAAGAACAGTAGCATTCGTGGAGCTGCCATTTTAGTTACTACATAGCTCTCCCCCTCCTCCCACACCAAACCTGAAAATCTCACAACAGGTTGAAACTATCTTTAGTATTTCTACATAACACTGTACTAGTCCAACTGTTTACTAGGAAGTACACAGAAAGACATTTAAACAATGACTATATTATAGACTATATTTCAGAATGAATTCTGACATCAGACCTTTCACAGAACAATGCTTGGGCAAGCACACACAGTTAGCATTAATAGCATCCACAGTGGGTATGTTTCTGTTCTCCAGGTTAACTGCAATATGTTAATTATTATGAAATGTAAAACTATAAATAGCAAAATGTGGGCAAACCTGCCCCTAACAGTAAGCTATCACTGGCAACAAGCCAATGGGTTTTTCCAGCTAGTATAAAAGCTTCACCTGAAAGAATGGAGGAAGTTGAGGGGGCAGGGTACCAGGACAAGGCATCCTTCTTCCTTCCCACCTTGATTTCATGTAGTTTATGTATTAGGGTACCATGTAAGATTTAATTTGAAAAATAAGATCTGCTGCTAAAAGGGTAAAGACATAGAAGACCTCTGCATAATGACAACACAGTGAGATAAAACACATGTAAAACAAGCCCCCAAACAAGACAATTCCAGTAGATTTGTTTCCACAAATATATTTTTGTGCCACCAAATCAGGATATTGCGCCTGCTTGGAATTCTTGTCTCTACTTTATTTTTGGTACCCCCTCCTCAAGGTCTTCTCATTAAACAATAAATACACCCCTACCGGGAAGTAGTCACTGACAGACCCAGTCACAAAATACACCTAAAAGTGTTCATTCTGCACTTCAGTTTTTGAGCCATATTTAATGGTCATTGCCAAAAGGCTCAATACAACCTGATTTTGTTTTTCTAAAAAGCTTTTGTCTTCCATCTTCACTCTTGTCCTTTATAGTTCAAAACCACAGGCTCCAGTGGTTAGGTTAGTTAAACAAATCTTTCTTGGTGCAAGTGGCTACACATCAGAAACCTGGTTCCTACTATGATTAACTCTTTGCCAGTTACACTTTCAAATCTTTGTGCATTTTTAGAAGGACATAGGGAACAACCTGTCTTAGCTCCTGCCCCCACACCCCTCCCTCTTATACGTGATCTCCTACCAGTTTTGGGATGGAGTGCATCTTCATCAGTATTTGATTTGAACAAAGTCTAAACTTCCTCAAACCTCAACAATAAATCTCTAAGTGACTCAAATACAAATGATTTATGCTGAACTAAACTTCAAAGAGCAGACAAAATTTGTCATATTGAAATTTAAAAGAAAGCCTTCATAATATAAGTGTACTGTACGTCAGGGAAGTCACAAAAATTCCAATTTATTAACTAAAATATGCAGAGAAAATGACTTCTTAGTAAATGAACTGTTACAGATAGACATTATAAAATCAGTTTATGAAAAATGTTATTCTAGTTAAATAGTTTACACTCAAATTTCTACAACTATGTTTATTATAACGCAAGACAGACCAATACTGCACTAGGTCACAGACAAAATCTTAAGGGTTTAATAGATCTGAAAGTAGAATTTTGAATTTGGATTAAGTGGAAAATCTTAAGAACCCAAATGAAAAGAGTTCTGAGCAGAAACAAAGAACCTGAACAAAGTTAACAGCCAAAACAACAACAACAAAAAAGGCAATATTTGTTTATACTAGTAGAAATGACATAAACAGAAAAATCCAGATACACTACATATGACTTGTGCTTTCTAAACTTTATTCCCTCCATTCTCCTTGTCTAGAATGCTTTCTTGTTCTCTTCAAGTAGTTTTTATTCAATCTTCCAAAAGTCGAAGTCTCTTCTCTTCCACCGGACAGCACTTAGGGTCTGAACCACTCATCTGGCAGCACACCGTGCCGTACCATCGACTGCAGTTACTGTCCACCTTTCCATGTACTCATACTTCACCTCTCACAACTCCGCTGAAAAGCCTGATGGGGACATCCTGTACATTCTTCAGCATGTAGCTCAGTGTCTTAGAAATGTTACATGCATCAAGATATCTGCAGACTTGAGGGTCTGACTTGAGAAGAGCTGGAAAGTGACTTTCCCCAACAAAATCTGTTTAATTCCTATCTGTATAATGCTGTGAACAGATGGTTCTCTCCAAAAAGATGCAAAGCTTTCTGAATGCAGGAGGAGTAAGTTAAGTTTTGGGGTCCAAGAGGCTTCTCTGCATGTAAACTGAAGGAAATGAGCCACTAAGATGATATGTTTTTAATAGCATTTCAGATGCCAAAACACAAGCAAATATACTTTTAAAAAGTCCAACGCATCAAAACTGTTTAAAGAAGGAATGTTTTATTAAAAACAAATACTCTAGTATTATGTGTACAGGATATTAAACAAAAGTCTCTAAGATATATTCTACCCATTTTTCTACTCCAGCCCCTATTCCTTCACTCACTATGCACTTTATGTACTCAATTACTTTATATCAACAATCCAATGAGGTTAAGGAGTAGGTTCATTTTACAAATGAGGAGGCTGAGTAGGCACTGTAGTTTAAAGAATTTGTCCCAGGTTATGGAGTTAAAGTGTTGCAGTCAGCAATTAAAATCAGTCTGACTCCAAAGCATTTGTTCTTGCCATCAAGCATACTACCAACCAGTCTGTGTCCTGGGCAGGCTAACAGAAGGGAAGGGTAAATGTGTTTAAATAACTACAACATGGGATAATAAATGCTATTCTAGTATGAGAAAAGACCTGTGGGGCATAAAGAAGGAAGTGAATAATTCTTCCATTCTACATATAGGATAAACGGCAAATAAGAAAACATCAGAGGAAAAGCAGCTGATGTGGAAGAGGGAAAGGGCATCCCATAGAGAACACAGGGATGCACAGGCCACTGGCAGCAAATAAAAAAATACAGTGGGAACATTTCAAAATATAAGTAGATGTGTTTTGCATAATGTATATTATTCTCTTCTAGAATGTTCCTATAAGGATCTATAAATCTGTTTTGAAGGAAAATCAGATTAATGAGAACAAGAAGAATCTAGATGGCTGCTTTATGAAGGATCTAAGGAATCAGAATCTAAGAAAAAACCAAAAATACTCATGTGCAAAGTTATATAAAAAAGGAGGAAAAAGTAAACAAATTTGAATATAAAAGATACATACACCTTTAGAAGCATCACAGACTGGATCAGATGAGACCCGAACCACAGTATGTAAGTAACGCTAAATGAAGGCAAGGGACAAAAAAGATTCATATAAAAGATCTGTAAAACGTCAAAGCAGCATCCTGGAGGGAAGCATTTAAGTGAGCACAAAACTGAGCAGTGACCATGAACAAAGCCCTGTGAGGAGATCCAAAGATGGTCAAGGGAACGTAAAATAAGGAGACAATACACAGATCACCAGAATAGTCACCCAATATGACTTCCCCAAAACAAATGACACAATTGCAGAGACATGGAAGGTGTCAACCACCCTAACATCTTTGAAGTCTAAATCTGCTAGAAGAAAATAAACCTGATAAAACATTCCTTGCTGACGATCTCTCTTTTCCAAGGTGAAAATAAGGAAGAAAACTTTTATTCTGGACTTAATTCTGACCAACGAAGAACTGGTTGGCTACTGCAAAAATAACAGAAACCCTAGGAGGATGTGACATAATTTTAGGATTTACAAAAGCAGGGAATCATTATACTTGAGTTCTTAGATGGCAGGCATCCTCGCTATTTTGCAAATACCACAGTGTATTGCAATCATTTGTTTACATGTTAACTTTTTACAACTAGACTTTGAGCTCCTTTAGGAAAAGGACCTTGATTTAATTATTTCTATGTAGTAAACAATGCCTGAACCTGAACTTCAGTAGGTACTGTATGTTTCCTAAACATATAACCCTGAACGTTTGCTTCCATGTTTTTTTTTTTTTTTTTTTTGGAGACGGAGTCTCACTCAGCCTGGAGGGCAATGGTGCAACCTCGGCTCTCTGCAACCTCTGCCTCCCAAGTTCAAGCGATTCTCCTATCTCAGCCTCCCAAATAGCTGGGATTACAGGCGCATACCACCACACCTGGTTAATTTTTGTATTTTTAGTAGAGACAGGGTTTTATCATGTTGGTCAGGCTGGTCTTGAATACCTGACCTCGTGATCCACCCGCCTCAGCCTCCCAAAGAGCTGGGATTACAGGCGTGAGCCACCACACCCAGCCTGCTTCCAGATTTTTTAAGAAAACAACTATCCAAAAAACATCGGGAAAAGGATGGGTGGGAGTGGTCCCATGGTTATAGAGAGCAGTGATTCACAGGCCACAGAAGATGCTAAAACATGACATGTTGACTATGCAATAATAAATAAATCTATAAGGAAAAGAAAATTAGAGGAAATCTAAAGAAGTTTGTTGTTACACAGGGAGAATATGATGGGATTAGATTTGAAAAGAAAGCTTAGAAAAGATGGGTAGAGGTATATAACCTACTTGTATATAAAAGTATAATTCTTATGGATTAAAGTCAGAATCCATAATGATCTGAGGAACGTGAAAAATGCTGAAAGCAAGACAAAGCTATGTTTTGAATAAGGAGAATATCAGGAAAAGCCACTGCTCAGCCTGATGCCATATTTGACAGGAGAAAAGGCAGGGCAATGTAGTTCCATGTTCATTTTGCTTCCTTCTATCTTTAGGTAAGAGCATGATATTCTAACCAAAAGGACAGATTAAGTAATGTGAAGAAGGGAACTGTTAAGTCAGGAGAGACGCAGACATCACAAAAGCATCTACTCAATTCAAATGAGTTTAAGTCTTTAAACTGAAAATGAGTTTTATCCCAGGCTCTTAATCCTCACAGGTGAGAGCACAAAACCACTGTTAGAAAAATACCAGAAATGGAGGAAATGGCAGACTCTGGAAGCAACATACTTAGAATTATTATTTTTTTATTTTTATTTTTTGAAACCAAGTCTTGTTCTGTCACCTAGGCTGGAGTGCAATGGCTCGATCTCGGCTCACTGCAACCTCCACCTCCCAGGTTCAAGCGATTCTCCTGCCTCAGCCTCCTGAGTAGCTGGGATTACAGGCAAGTGCCACCACGCCCGGCTAATTTTTTTTTGTATTTTTAATAGAGACGGGGTTTCACCTTGTTGACCAGGCTGGTCTCAAACTCCTGACCTCGGGTGATCTGCCTGCCTCGCCTCCCAAAGTGCTGGGATTACAGGCCTGAGCCACCATGCCCAGTCTAGAATTAGTTCTTGAGAAAATTCTAAAACAGATTTGGGGCTTGATGATTTCTTTAGAAATGAATATGATGGGTTTATCAATCACTGTTCTGTCTGCCTGCGTTTGGGGGTATTTTTCATGGGAAATAATGCGTAGCATTTTGACTAGAACTCAGCTCGATTCCACCTAAAATATACAGGAAGTTTAATTCTGAAATTGAACACGTAGTCACAGAGGTTCCACTGACAATTGTTTTCCATTGGAAAAGTCCTTATATATCCCACAGCCCACTTCCTTTCCCCTTCTGCTGCCCATCTAAACTCAAAGACTTTGTAGTTAGCTCTGTTCCCATCCCACTGACTCCTCAGTCCTCTCCAAAAATGGAATAAAGTTATCAATGAGAGTCAAAATGAATTTTCATAAAGAACAAATTCTATCAAAGTAATTTATTCTTTGGATAGGCTTCCTAGGATGTCAGAAGTATAATATATATTGAATGTATCTTGAATTCAGCAGTTTCTGGTAAAATTTGCTGATGGTTCCCTTTTGGGATAACATGGTAAAGTATGGCATAGGATAACAGCAATGTTTAGATGAATCTACACAGAACTTGAGATACTGAGTCAGCCTAAAAGTCTCTGTAATACTCTTGGCTTATATTTGACTCCATGCTTTTTATTATACTTAACAAAACTCACAAAGTTCATTTAAATATGCAAACGGAAAGCCAATTCTACAGATGACAGAACAGCGGAAACTACAACTATTCTTAAATTAAAACTCTTACATTCTTTGACAAATGCTATTAATAGTGTTATTAATAACATGCATCTATCACTTTATAATCACATAGTTCTTTCATAAGACAAACTTCTAAGATGGGGATATACAAACAGGATACATTCTAACAATACCAAATCCAAACACATACAATTTAACAGATATACATTAGATTTTTAAAAATGCATTTGCAAAAGGGCAGAATGGAAAAGATCTAACCATTAGCGTGTATGGGAAAAGGTCTAGTGATTTTGCTTAAATAGGCTTATGATACTTGGTCTGGCAACTGGGTAATGGAACGCCTAAAAAAGTAACATTAAGACCATATAAATAGATGTGCAATGTCTAAATTAGCAATTGTATGACCTTAGGCAAATCACAAATGATAACCACTCTGCTTCTCATTTATAAAATGGAGATAACTACCCTATAAGATATTTTTATAAAAGAACTCTGTAAACATAAGGGAAAATATAAATATTAGTAACAAGTTTTAATAGAAGAGATCTATTATCTGATCATATGTGGATTATTATATTCAAGTGTGAGCTTCATATTTTAAGACAGGCAACGTCAAGTCAAAATATGTGTAAAGAGAATTAGACTGAGAGAGAACTCAAAATCATGTTAAGTGTGGAATGGTTCAAAGAAGTGAGGATGTTTCATCTATATCCAGAAGTTAACAGACAAGTGGTCTTCATGTGTTTAACAAAATGCACCTAAGAAGTACAATTGGTAAAAGATTTTGGCTTAACCAAGATAAAAAATTTCTAACAATTTTGCCCTAAAGAACTCCCTACCTAGCAAAATACGAAGCTCCTAAAACACCTCAGGAGTACACACGAAGCATTCTGAAAAAGCAGGTATTAGAGAGACTTTCTGGGCTATGTATGTGTTTCACGGAAGATTTACCAATATTTATATATAGATTTATGGGTATCAAAAATGAGGACTCACTTGATAAGAAAAATGTGTTAGTTTTTTTTAAAAGGTGTGCGTCAGGGCCGGGTGCAGTGGCTCACACCTGTAATCCCAGCACTTTGGGAGGCTGAGGCGGGCAGATCACAAGGTCAGGCATTCGAGACCAGCCTGGCCAACATACTGAAACCCCGTCTCTGCTAAAAAAAAAAAATACAAAAAATTAGCCGGGCATGGTGGTGGGCGCCTGTAATTCCAGCTAGTCAGGAGGCTGAGGCAGGAGAATCGCTTGAACCTGGGAGGCAGAGGTTGCGGCGAGCTGAGATCGTGCCATTGCACTCCAATCCAGGCGACAGTGCGAGACTCCGTCTCAAAAAATATACAAAAGGGGGGTGTGTGTGTGTGTATGTGTGTACAGGGGGTGTTGGAAAAATAAGGAAAAGCCAAGAGCTGAGGTTTCCCAAGTTCAGAGGAAAAAAAAAAAAAAAAAGAAAGAAGAAAAATTAATCCATAGTGAGCGGGTGATGTGTGTGGGGGAAAATCTTAACAATGAACACCACAATGACAGAATAGAACCAAAAAATGAATTATAACTCATATGCAAATGAATCTGACTAAATGCTTCCAAAAGTCCAGATTAACACAAAACAGATCCATGCTTTGCAGGCCTCCAGAATTGATACCACTCTCAACCATCAATTTTCCTTCCACAAACATTTATTGCATGTCTACTCTGTACCATTTTCTCTGGAGCTTGATGCTATGACATTCTCTAACAGCCTCCTAAAAACCATGCTGTTCTGCTTTTTTTTTTTTTTTTTTTTAAGGCTAGTCAAGTGAAGTTCTGCTTATTTCTTAGCAGATCACTCGGGACTGGCCATTCCAAATGAAGTCAGTAATAGCTTTTGATTGTTTAGTGGCAATAAAATATTTTTATTGGAGCAGAAGTTTCTCTTCAGGCTGACATTCAGATTTGCTTCCTATACAGCAAATCCCTTTATGGTTATATATCTATTAAAATTCCTAAGATTGCTGATGTTCATAATTTTCCAAATTAAAAGACTCCCAAGTTATTTAAAAGTTATTTAAAACATCAAACCCAGTTCTTTACTGCATTTGATTACACAGCACACTTTATTTCAATAGTGAAGATCATCAGTCTTATCTTTTTCTAAAAGATGGCTGTCAGCATCGAATTGTCTTAAGTATTTAAATCAACATAACAAAAGTCCTAAATAAGAATAAAATTTCCACTTTTCTGAAACATCATTTTAATTGACAGATTCTTCATAATCCAGTTATGAGCTTCATTTTTAGAAAGTATTTTTTAGGCATTAAGAGATTATTTACTTTAATTTCAGAAGAAAAATTATTTCAGAAAATGATATAACTTCATTATTTTATAAAACTAAATGAAATGGAGATGGATATAGTCATGGTGATAAACATTTCCAATACAACAGACCAAGCATACATCTTTAAGAGTTCTTTCTCATTAAGAGACATTTATTAAGGTTTTCAGATTGTTTTTAAAATAAATGTCTGTTTTTTAAAATAAGCATTTATATTCTGAAACTCAACGATTTCAGCTATGTAAAATGTGTGATTAAAAAATAAGGCTGGGGAAACTTAAACGCACATTACTAAGTGGAAGAAGACAATCTGAAAAAGCTGCATTAGTTTTAAAACTAACTGTACTTTCTAAAAACGACCCTGAAACTCCTCTGTGTTCCACCTATTCACCACCCAGATCATCAATTGGGTTCATCCACTGTAACATATGTTCCACCCTGGTGGGGGGTGCTGATAATAGAGAACGCTGCATGTGATGGGGCAGGGAATATACCATGAGAAGTCTTTGTACCTTCCACTAAATTTTGCTGTGAACCTAAAATAGCTCTAAAAATTAAAGTCTGTGTTTTAAAAAGACTATTTTGCTTTTTATTCCTCCTTACAGTATATTCACATACTAGGGGAAATACAAACTTTTTTTGTTTTCAATTTGCAAATGGTGTCTCAATCTAAAAAGAATTAAGTCTTAATAAGAACACATCTTTTCCAGACCTATACATATGATACTCCTGTGGAAGACAGAGTTTCAAAAGACCCTGAATTCAAAAATTTATATGCTCATCACATCACTAGGGGGTCATAGTTTAAAAATCATTTAAAATATATAATTATTTAAGTGTTCATCCTTAGCAATAATTTATAGTTGAATTAGGGACAGATTGCCAGAGACAATCTTGACAGAACCAATTCTCAGTCAATATTGAATCTTATTTCAAAAGAAGGAAGGCAAAAAAGAAGAGTAGATGAAAAGATTTTCAAATACAAATCAGAAACTGCAATATTCTTACTTCAGATATGCTGGTGCTGTATACTGAACTAGAACTGTTTTACTGAAAAAAATTTATTTAAAAACACATTTGTAAAACTCTGAATTTTAGTCATATTGTTGAGAAGTGTTAAGTGACTTTTTATAGGAGCTAGAATTGCCTTAGAAGTTGGGGGAACTGAGTAATGCCCAAGTTTTACAATGTCAAAAATCTTTATTGATTCAAAATTTGACAGTGCATTAGTCGTTCCCCAATCTGCTCCAAAATCCAGACTATGATTTCTGTTTAAATGTGTTGTTTTGATTTAAAAGAGAGAGAAGGCTGGGCGCAGTGGGTCACGCCTGTAATCCCAGCACTTTGGGAGGCCAAGGCAGGTGGATCATCTGAGGTCAGGAGTTCGAGACCAGCCTGGCCAACAATGTGAAACCCTGTCTGTATTAAAAATACAAAAATTAGCCAGGCATGTGCCTGTAATCCCAGCTACTTGGGAGGCTGAGGCAGGAGACTCACTTGAACCTGGGAGGTGGAGGTTGCAGTGAGCCGACATCGCAGCACTGCCCTCCAGCCTGGGAGACAAGAGTGTCTCAAACAAAATAAAAATAGAGAGAGAAAAAAAAAACAAGAATATACTCGTTTAGAATCAAAAGCAGTTTGGAATAAGCTGACAGGTGAGTAAGAGTAGTTACAGGGCAGATAGAGGGTCTGCTGACTCTGGTAATTGAATAAAAAGACTGAGAAAACACTCAGTAGACTGATGGAGAGAGACCTCTCTCCTTTGAAGAGGGAAAATTAGCCGGGCACGGTGGCTCACGCCTGTAATCCCAGCACTTTTGGTGGCCAAGGCGCATGGATCACTTGAGATCAGGAGTTTCAGACCAGCCTGGGCAACAAAGCAAAACCCTGTCTCTAAAAGAATACAAAAATTAGCCACTCATGGTGGTGTGTGCATGTAGCCCCAGCTACTTGGAGGGTTGAGGTGGAAGGATCACTTGAGCCAGGGAGGTCGAGGTTGCAGTAAGCCATGTTTGTGCCACTGCACTCCAATATGGGCAACACAGTGAAACCCTGTCTCAAAAAATAAATAAATAAATAAATAAATAAAAGAGAAGAAGAAGAAGAAAAGGGAAAATTCAGGCCTGTCAGGAATCCAGTAGGAAAATCACACAGGTAGTGTACATTAAGATTTAGTCATGACCTCCCTGTTAATTGTGGTAAATTACATGGAGAAAGAAACTTCTCCTTTGTCCAAAGAAAAAGAAACTGGATAGAGGGGTGAACACAAGCTATCGGAAAGAGACTTATAATAGTCAATAGTTAAAACCTGAAAGCGTGTTATAAAACAAAGGTTGCAGGGCTTGTGTATTTGGAGATTATATAAAATCCTTATTTTAATAATATGCTTCATTTCAATTAAATAGTCATCTACCATTTAAAATGCAGGTGAGGTCTTAGGAGTTTACATCTATCAACACTGGGCAGACTAGAAATCAAGATATGTTACACTTGTCTGGAACCAGGGGAAGACTACGGGTAGATTAATTAGTAAATGTTAACAGTTTAGAAGGAAAAAATTAGTAAATGTTAACAGTTTAGAAGGAAAAGGAAGCAAATCTGGTAGCAAATCTTACTATAAATTGGGATTGGGGGGAGTAGGGTATGTGTGTGCATATATGTGTATATATATATGTGTGTGTGTATATATATCAGCCATCCATAATCATGAATTTTAATAGAAACTAACATTTTTAACAGAGAAAACCTAAGTGGAACTATGGCTGTAACCAAACATTCAGTTTAAGGCCACTGAAAAAACTTCCTACTTGGCTGATGAAGTCATAACCCAGGCAATCTTTTACCTTTAGCTGGATACTAAACATATAGATGTAATAAAGGAAAAAAATTAAAATATACAGTTGTCAGACTTCTTGCAAATGCCAACATATAACACGACAATGTTTTAGAACACCCCACTAAAGTTCTAGATCACTACTTTCTGTTCCATCGATACATTATTTCAGTATGCAAGTCTGACAACAGAGTGTAAATGCTAGTGCAGTCCTTGGGCCAAGATCTCACTATATTAAGAAACAGTGCTAGGCTACAAAACTTGATTGCAGATTTCTTGCATTTCTTCTTGGAGATGGTGATAGCATTATCATCTTTAAATCCTTTTGGAGCTCTCCCTGTTTCCTTATGCTGAAAACAACAACTTTCTTGATTGGGGGAACAAAAAAAACAAAAAAACCCAGCAGATATGCTATCATTCTATATGGTATAACACAGGGTAGCTCTTCTTCAAAGATGAATCTGAGATCACACCTTTAGTGTGTATGTAATACATCTTGGTGCCATTACTACAAGTTTTTTTCCATTTTGTAATATTAGAGATGTCACCAGTCCAGTGGTTATGTGTGTTGTCCCCTAAATTCTCTGGTACTGCAGAAAAATCCTGGGTAAATTAAACTCCACCTCTGTTTTACTCTTTTAGTTCTGACACTGGTAATTTTGTAGTTACCATAAGTTTATTTTAAGAGTACCTGCAAGGTTACAATTTTTTCCCCTGCTAAAGTTACTCCAAGATCACTGGGCCACATTTAACACAGGGCAGCTTTGAAAACCTACAGGATCTGTGACAACAGCTGCCAGCTGGTGGTCATTTTGAAAGCCTTCAAATTCATTGTTTGCAATGAATTCACAGTTGTAAGCCCTTAACTTGAGAGAACTACTGTAATTAAACTGTAAGACACAACAATGTTTAGAGGAGAGAGACTCTGAATCTTAAAAGTTTTTTCCTCCACTGAGTTACAAGCATGAAAGCACATTTACATGGTGAGGGCTAAAGAAACTTTAAATTGTTGTTAGAATGTGACTATAGACAAATCACAATCCTTTGGAGCCTTGTTTATTATCATCATTGTTATTATTTGGTCTTTAAAAGGATTGTTAAAGATTATGTTATATTTATTTATTCATAGCTCTGAAGTGTCATGATTCCAATACAAATCACTTTTAAATTATCCTTTCCTTGGGTTTTCCCAAAGACTGTGTCATAGATGGGTATCTTAGTAGTGGGACTGGAATTTGATGAGGAAAAGCTATGAAATATTTGTTCAGAAAAAACATGACCAGGGTGAAGTGGGCACCAGTATTACAACCTTATTGCATTTAAATAGGGTCTTTGGTTCCTTCAAAAAGAAAATTGGAGAAAGACAATAAAAATACAGCATTTATCCTGAAGATATGAATTGGAACACAGCAGGAATAAATACATGAATAGACATAGGTCATAGGTCACCAAAATGACATGAGACATCTTCCTCTACTACATTCCTTAAGTGGAAGATTTAAGTGAAAATTGCTTTATATAAAAACACACACACATTCAACCACACATGCATATAGAGGGCTAGGCTTATGGTCTACCTTTGCTAAACAAACTCTTACATAAGGCTAATTAAATGTCATGAAGACAGGAAGACTATTACTAACATTTCAAAGCTATTTAGAGTTGCTTCAAACATTTTTACCACTCAGAAAAGCAAATCTCCTAAGTGTCTCTTGCCTAGAGCTCCTTGTACTGCCCCCCCATTGCCTTTTTAAAAGGGTGTATAAAAGTTGCTTGATTCACAAGCTTAAGTTGCAGTAGTACTGCTATGCAGAAATATGGAATATTTTAAGGTTTAACATTTGCCTTTTAGCCTACTGGGTAAAACATGGAGTCTAGAAGCAGCTATTTTACCACACAGCCCCAACAAGAAACAGACTAAAATTCTTACAGCAGAGTAGGTTACTTATTCTGCTATTTTACCATTGAGATGATTAAAGAATGGTACTGGGTCACTGCATCATACACTTTAAAATAATTAATTGAATGTTATGTGAATTTCACCCACTAGAAAAAAGAAAGAAAGGTAATGGATGCATTAAAGTCTTTATAAATTATATGAGGGGAAAAAGCATTTTGGGATGTTGCTTTGTAACAGCACAGTAGTGGGTCTGAGCACCCAACAGGAGCTGGAATAACAAAATTGTTATAAGCACAGTATGTTCCAGGGTCAGCTTGGAGCTTCCAGGAACTTTTAGAATAAAGGTAAAGTGGGCTAAGACAGTGAAGTCAATAATTGCCTTAGGAAGTGTGGTCAAGAGGAACCTGGAGAAAAGGAACTGGTTCTCAAGGTCAACAACTTCAAGCTGTTTTATGGAACATCTGGGTACTTCAGTCCATTTCTTAAGTAGCTTAGATTACTTCGGCTTGCTCTCAGTTCTAGGTACCTAAACTTGATTTCTCTATAACTCAAACCCAGAGAAGACTCTAAAAGACCAAAAAACAGAGTAGAATCTTCTTAATGCATCTCGAATTATCAAGAGTGATTCTTTGGAAATAGCCCCTGACTTAAGAAGTGGAAGGTTAGTATGACCAGCAATGTTAGGTGGCTCAATTACAACTCATAGAAGCAAATCACAGGGTGGTAAGGAGGTCCAAGGAGCAGTGGCTTCTCAATCCATCTACAAGGTTTCACAAACATAGTATTCTTGAGCAATGATTTGTGCTTTGAAACATTATCCTTTTTAAATGTCACAGTTGATATTTCAGCTGACATATATGGAGTGAGTTTAAAAATACTTTATTAGAAAACTAAGGTTGCTTCCAAACTAGGAATATTTGCTATTAACTGACTAGGAGAAAAAAAAAATCCACACAGTTGACTCCAGGTATCTGGGGTTTTCACATCTGTGGATTCAACCAACCTCGAATAGAAAATATTTTTTAAAAAATTGTGTAATTTATTAAGCATGCAGTTTTTTGTCAGTCTCTAAACAATGTAACAACTGTTTACATAGCACTTACATTGTAATAGGTATTAGAAGTAATCTAGAGATTATTTAAAATATACAGCCTCCCATATATGTGCAGGTCATATGCAAATACTACACTGTCTTATATCGAGGACTTGAGAATCCAAGAATTTTGCAATCTGTGGAACCAATCCCCTACAGATACCTAGGGATGACAGTATACGGTATCTTCACCCTGCTCTACTACCTCTTCAGCAATTTTTTCCTAGAGGTCACCTCCTAAGTATACAAAATATAAGAAACAAGGGTAAATTAGCCCAATAATTTGTAGATTTTATTTATTCATATAGTACATTCTCTTTGGGGGAAATTATCAAAATATTTTTATAACCTGTTACAACAAAATTCTTACTTTATCTCTACTGTTCACCAGTACCTTGCTTTTAATTCTTATTTGATATATAAATAAAGCAGAATGACCTAATCCGACTACGTACGAGCAGATACTTTCCCTTCATAGGTAGAAGCCCATTTTTAAAAAAGCCTTCCAGTTTGCCTGTGAGCTTGGGAGAAGCTATACTACCTGTAATAAGGGCTCCTCAACTACCAAACTCATCATACACCATACCTAATCCCTCTGTCTAAATCTTTCACATCATCGGTAACATTTCTACCAATCCTTCACACTCACTGGGGCTTGCTTACTTACACCTGTCTCATCTCATCCCTGGCTTTTCCTGGTCCTCCCCAGCACTCTGCTTCCATGTCCTCCTACCATGCTTTGAGGAAGGAAGTTTTCCTTTGATCATTTTCAACTCACTGGAAACCTGACCCAGGATTCCCCAGGTGCCCATCTGCGGATGCATGGAATTGCTTCCATGCTTTCTACAATTCTCTCTCACATAGTTTGACTTCCTACACTCATGAAAAGACTGGAGGAGAGAGTATAAATGGTTACAAAAGCCAAGCTTCTTTCCAACCTCCAGCCCTCTCCTTTCTCTGGTTCTCAATCATCATTTAGCATTGAGTGGTTATCACAGTGACCACAGTCTCCTAGTTATCATTCCCTTAGCAACACTAACATGTTCTTTGTCATCGTCAAAATCTAAAATCATTCAACTCCCTTCCACATCACTCACACCATTTCTTCACAGGAAACTGCCTTAATAGACTCTTCTTGGCACAAGATTATGCATTTCAATGTGGTCTTCTTGAATGTCTCTATGTCTTTGTCTTTTTCCCCTTTTAACCAAACTCTCAATATTTGCTTTTTCCACTCCTGATGCTTTGTGCTAAACCAGAGGAACATACAAAACCATATATATTTCAACTTTAGAGATCTTTAAGCTGACTCTTATCTTTACACAGCAACTAAGCAACTATTTACAATGCATTTCTGCGCTTATTCTCACAAAAGACTTTTTTTTAAATCTCCTTTAACAGGCTCCCAATTCCACTCTTTCACCCCCATTTTCAAACAATAATGCATTTTAATAATTACTGATATGAGCCCTTTAATCAATTCTCATCTTTCTCTTTCCCCAGGTTCTTCTTGCTCTTACAAATCACAGAGGAAGATACAATCCACCTCTTTTTTTTTTTTTTTTTTTTTTTTTTTGAGACGGAGTCTTACTCTGTCACCCAGGCTGGAGTGCAGTGGCACCATCTCGGCTCACTGCAAGCTCCACCTCCCGGGTTCATGCCATTCTCCTGCCTCAGCCTCCCGGAGTAGCTGGGACTACAGGTGCATGCCACCATGCCCAGCTAATTTTTTTTGTATTTTTAGTAGAGACGGGGTTTCACCGTGTTAGCCAGGATGGTCTCGATCTCCTGACCTCGTGATCCGCCTGCCTGGGCCTCCCAAAGTGTTGGGATTACAGGCGTGAGCCACCGCGCCCGGCCACCCACCTCTCTTAAGCTAACCCACATGCTCATTTCAGGAGCTTATCTCTTCCCACCACCCAAAGACATCTATTATCCTACTGAATGAGCCTATCTTCTCTTCAGCACTGCCAGTCTCTTCCTCTCAATTGGCTCTGTAAGGTCTCCCTTTAAATATTTAGGTTCTTCTTCTCCCTTATATTAAAGCAATGCCTTCTAAGATCTACCACCCATCTAGTTAGCATCTTGTTTTTCTCTTCAGCTTTGTTGTCAAATATCTTAACACTAAGTAGATATTTGTAAATAAAGCAGAATGACCTAATCCAACTATGTACGAGCTGCATACATATTCTTGACATTTCCTCATTAATCCTGCATACATATTCTTGCTGCATACACATTCTTGACATTTCCTCATTAATCCTAAAAAGATGGACTTCCATTCTGTACCTTTCTAAGAAAGTTACATTTTTAAAGATCACCAGAGATCTAACCAAATCTGAAGGCCTTTTCTGAGCTCTTATGCTTTCCAATTTCTAATTCATAGTTCTTCTCCATTCCAACCACTACTGTGCTAGTCTAGGCCAACTTAATTTGCACTGGCCAGCAATGGCATACTACTGGAATTACTTTCTAATTCTGGTCTTAACTGCAATCAAATCTATTCTAATACTGGTCTTAATTGCAATCAAATCTATTACCCAATTACTCTTCTTAAAATGCTACGTTCAAACTACATTTTTGCCAAGAACCTATAGTTCTCTACCACTGACCACATTCCCATCAAGACTAAACTCTTCTTCTGGTTTTCAAGGCTTTAAACACACTTATCCAAGCTTACCTGTCCCTGAATACCTCAGCTGGATCTCCTTACTGCCCTATCCCAACCCCTACAGGCCACACTGTAAGACTTCAAAGCAACTGCAATTTGTTCCTTTCTCTTGTCTTTCTGAGGCAATGCCTCTGTGGGAGTACCTACAGACCTGTGCCAGAGCTCTGGCAGTCTTGACAGTGCTCAGAACACTGTACAAATAGGAGTCATGTCAGTGGAAATGTGCAGACGAAAAATGCATTAAAGTTGTTTTCTTTAAAGGAACACCTACACAGAAGGCTCTACTTAATTCCCAGGATGCTAAGAGTAAGAGACATGAGCTCACACACACGTAGAATAATGAATGTTTGTTTTTCCTAGTAAGGTTTCTTCATCTCCCTCCAAATTATCATACATTTTAAAATTTGAAATATAAGTATTCAATTCCCTTTGTTGCCACTGTCGGAGCAGTTACTGAGAGATGATAAATAATAAAATGAGTCTGGACTGCTATGGTGGTTCCTGTGATTAAAATATTATCAAGACCTGATAGAAATAATGTGAAATATAATTGTCACTAGAACTATCCTTGATGATAGGGTCTGTATTTTATTCAACCTTGTATCTCTCAAGATCTAGTTCAAGTCACTATACAGAATAGGTACTCAAATATTTAATTAATGCTTTGTTGAAATAAGGGGAGAGTACACAAAAGTGACATGTGGAAAACCAAAACTCAATAATAGAATGAAAAGGAAAGCATTATTAGTCATAAAAAAATATTTTCTAACGGATCTTAGAGAAAATAAAGAGGCACTTATAATTCATCATATAACTAAAATCATTCAGTACAGGACTCTATTCCCTAAGGTGGCACTAAAAACATTTCAAGGCAGCTGTTCTTTTTTTTTTTTGATGGGAGAAGGGGATCACCAAATCCTTCACAAATCTAATAACTATGGATCTTCTCCCTAGAAAAAAATGGACATATGTACATGCACACAAACCCACAATTTTGTGAGTACTCTCAAAAATCTGGGCTCCAGGTTAAAAATTCCTATGTTAAGGGAAAAGCTAGTCACTTTATAAAGGTTAAGGGTGTAAAAGTATATTAAGTTTCCCTTGCACATGATGCATCATGCAGGAATTTAACAACAACAACAACAACAAAAACCTGAAGCTTTTAAAGAATTTCTCATTCTTCTGTCATTTTGGTTTCAATTTGCTTGCTATGTGAAGTGGTGGCTTCTTTTATGTGTTGTATAATTTCTTCTGTCCTTTAGTGTAAAATTAATTATGACTATGATTTTAAGACTTCAGGTTTTTTAAAAAACCATGTTTAAATAAAATATTAGGTAGGCAAAAAGGTGAAGCTTACAAGGAAGGTGTAGGAATTACAGTGAGTCAAAAGATCATGTTTAGCCATTCTATGCAAAAATTTAGAAGTTAAAGTCTAACTGCCCGAAACACATTTTCTTGATTTACGGTGTGCATGTAAGTGGGGGTGGGGAGGAGAAGCAGGCAGGGAGATCATTTTGTGATTTTATTTAGGGCTCTGGCAAATCTGGGCAAACTACCTGATGATTTTTCCACACTGGCTATGAATGAGAAAGGAAAGAAGCCTCATTTAACAGGTATATCTCTCAACACCAAGGAGCAAATGGAACTAACCACTTGCTATGGCTTTGTAAGAAGATCCAGGCAATGAAAGGCTAACACTGAATGCTGGAGAAAGCTTTGAGCTAGTAAGCATCATTACAAGGAGCCAGAGTTTGTTATAATAACAAGGCCCAGGAGCCTCAGCCCCACAGGAGACATAAGTGAAGTCTTGGCCTCTTACAGTAAAAATGAAAATCATAATTAAATTAAGCTACAGTAAAAGGCTGATAAGTCTACAATATTTTATTGGTATTTTCCAAATTGGCAATGTTCTTGTAATGTCTTAAACTCACTTCTAGATAGAAATTAGAGATTGACATTTATGCTGAATTTTACAAAAATAACTTAAATGGCTAGACAATTTGCTGCTTCTACAGCCTCAGTTAACCAAATCTAAGGATACCTAAGAATAGATTTTTGTTTACCTCACTGTACCTTGGGATGAAGTCATTTAACTTGTCACATTATATCTAACAGAAAGTAATCCAATTTTATACAGAGGTAACCTTGAAAACTCCAACTCCAACATGACATTAAGTACCATCTCCTAATAACATGTTCTATTATTATTGTTTTCAATCTCTAGGCTTCTTTTTTTGTATTCACATTATCCCCTTTCATACTTTTTTTTTAACAAATTAAAGCATACCTTTTATCATAATGGTTAAAATCTCAAGAGGAGGTGTGACTTTCCCTTTCTTCCCAGATGCTTCATTTAGGCAGAATATGGTCATGTTTTCTGAATCAGCTTTTGTCCACTGCTCCGAACTAAGTACAGTTTCTTTTCTTTTATTATCAGTTTTAAAACTATTTCAAGAAATGTGTTTTCAGAAATATCACTTCACATTATGTCCTAATAAAGTACTCCACTAGTCTCTTGATTAAAATTATCTGTTACAATTTAGGTGGCCTAATTTTAGAGGACATCCAATCTCTTCTCTTCTGCCTTAGTCTCATTCTGGTCAGGTACTTATAATATTATCTTATTATCACATTTTAATTATTAAACAATGAAATTTCCAAAACAATATCCCACAGAATTACTGTTTGTTCAGTAACAATGTTACACTACTATGGTTGCTTTTCACATACAAAGTTTACTCCGTATTCAAGTTTCAGATAAGTCAACTATAAACTGACGTTCTGTTTTTGAGGCATTTCCTGGTATACTAGGCAGTGCATTAGAAAAGAGATTATATTGCATTTAGGCTACAATAATTATCTTTTAACCATCTATGCATAATTAACAACCATTCAAAAAGTGCAAAAGTGCAAAAGAGAGAGAACAAAACAGTTTCTACACATGTAATGCATATTATAGGATATAAATCTAGACAACTAAAAACAATCGCCAACAATATCCTTCTGAGCATTAAATGACACCACCAATTTTGTTTTATATGTATTCTTTCTTCTCAAGTATTCAAAGAATGCAATAGACATTATCTTGTTAATTTGCAAATTTTTCAGGAGATTAGAATATTATTTTTTCACAAACCAGAAAACAAGGTACTACCATTACCTTTGTATAATTTTTCAATAATAGAGCCAAAATAACAACAATTCTAGCTAATCTCACCTGGGATCTTAGTACTACAAGTTTATTTTTATGAGTTAGAAATAGTATCACTCATGAGAAACAATGCCAAAATTATTACACTAATAAATTATGTTAAAGGCCTAATGAAGGAATACTTCAACAACTATGAGGTAACACGCTAGCTGTAGGCATGAGGAACGTTTATATTGGCTCTTTTGGGTGTATACATTAAAAGCAAAATCATAAAGGAATCATGCAAAAATCCAGTTGCCCATGCAAGCACCCCAGAGTCTAATCCTCTCCTCTCAGTTCTGTTGTCAGGCCACAGTAGTGTGGAGACTTGTAGGCTGCTGTCCTTGTTGTAATGAATGGGAAGAGGTTGACAGTGGCATGGTCGAAACCTTCACCTCTTCTTCCCCTGTGGAAAAGTCAGTCATGGTCTAGTTATGGGTGACTAGATTTGTTAACAGTCCCTTTAAAAATGATTTCAATATTTGGAATACTGATACATATATAAAATACATGCTTAATGTTTGGAATCCAGGTGTGAAACAAGACATGAATTTTAAAATATAAACTTTTCAAGTACCTGGAAAGTAGTTATATTCTAAATATATTCTGAGTAGTATTGTTTCAGAGATAAGAACAAATACTATAGATTTAGATTATAAACATACTACCAAAAAAAAAAAAAAAAAAAGACCAGGAAAGCCATTCTTTTCCAAGCCAATTGGACCTCTTATAGATACTCCTAGTAAATGGTAACTATTAATAGTATTTTGTGAAAAAATTAAACCTTGATTTACAGAAGTGAAAACTGATTTTTAAAAGAGAAAAATTACAAATCCATGTTTTAAAAGCATAAATTATGTACTAGAAAAAAATGAAATAAAAGCTATAAATATTAACTTAGTAAATTAACATACAACATCTGAAAATTCAAGTTTACCTTTGAAGTAATTGAAAAATAGTAAAATGTTAACAGTACAATGATCCAATTGACTGAAAATGAGATGACTACTTCTAGGTCAGAGAATTATAGATGAATGAGATCAGTCGTCCTGATTATAACCGAGAATTATTTGACTACAAGTGACTTGTTTCACACATGACTCAAAATTCAATCAAGTCACTGTTAAAACAGTTCATATAGAAACAAAGAAAATTTAAAGAAAAACGCCCTCTCAAAAGTAAAGTTTAAATGAACAAAAACATGAAAAAAAATCCAATCCTAAACAGTTTCGAATATTTTTTGAGGTATATCTTGAAACAACAATGCTTACTGACTTATGTTTTCCAAATAATTTTTAACATCATGGAATAAAAACAACTTGGCAGAATTTTTTTTTAAAACAAATCTACAAAATTACATGTGGAAGGATAACTGACAAAGCAGGAAAAGAGTCTGTCAATCCATATAACAGGTGATTTTGTAGTTTTTCAGTAAATTGGCAAAGATTCTTATAAACCCCAAGAACATAGCAATGAGGCTGTGTAAAGCAAATTTTAGACTAGAGTTCTTAGCAAGAAAATGATATTAATAAGGACTAAGAAACAGACTGATTTCCATCAAGTTGATAAACTTTATTCTATTTTGTAACAATAGGCCATATACCCCTGAGCTGGGCCAATTTGTCTCATGAGTTGATACTGTTGATAAAAAGGGACTTGCAAGTGTGTGAGAGCAAAAACCAATTGCCACGGGAACAAAGCCAAGTTAAAGCACATGCCAGTGATCTTCATTTATGAAGGAGGGCATCGTTGTAGTGGAAAAACATTTGCATTGTTGAATCTGAGATCTAAGTTCTTATCCTAATTCCACTACTAATTGAATATGTGACCTTTAACAAATTATTTAAGCTTTCTGGAACACAGCTTTGCTATTCCTAAAATGAAGGAATTGGACAAAATAAAGTCACATTTTAGGACAAGGTAAATCACTTTGTAGAAAGAAGGCATATGATTCCAATAATAATAAAAAAAAGATCTGAATGAATTTACTGTAACTGCTCACGAATCAAAATTTCCCCCAAGAATATTTATGTCAAAAATATTTCTAAACTTAGTAAACCAAATGCTGCTAAAAAGGTTTCACCTAATTAAGGAAATAACTACTAATTTTAAACACAAAACTTTTCAATTAGATCAAAAAAAAGGAAGCTGCATTTCTGTCAAACCTCTGGCAACTGTTTTTCCCATGATAGGTTTCAGATATATCAATCTTTAATAATTCACTGAACAAACCAAAAATAAAAATTTAAGTACAAATGTATAGTAAGTAGACACTCTATCTGTATGACATGTAGGTGACTGCCATCTCTGATTTGCTCTTATAGGTCAGAGGCCATATTTTGCTCTACATATTTAGAGAATAAATATATATGCCTTTCCAGAGTGTAGAATTAGTTTAAAATATTGTCTAAGTATATCTTAAAGTAGCAGTTCCCACTGAAACAGGTATGTACTCTCTCTATTACTGAAGCATTTAGTGACAGCTGCCCTGTGTAAGGTATCATGATAACTGCTAAAGGATACAAAGTTGAATCCTTTTCAATAGTTCAACTCAGGTGCAAGTGAGTTACAACAGGTGCAAGTGAGTTACCTAGGTATTAAATTGCTTCAAATTAGACACAGTTAAGATGTATATATAGTTTTCCAGATTTTCACTTTCTGTCATTTCTAATAGTTACTGAAAATCCTAAATCTTCTGGCTACAATTACACAGCTATTCTGCTCTGAGACTTAGCACATTCAGTTTTCTGAGGCATCTACCAAATATTTATAATCCATGAGAGGATTCTGGTGTGTGAGACTCTTGATAAAAATTTTTAAATTTTGGTACATTAAAACTAAAATTTCTCTAGTCACCAGAGCCTTAAAAATAACCTAATAATAAGCTTAACCATAAGTCACCATTTAAATACCAAGCAAGTCTGCATAGCCCGAAATGGAAAATCCAAAATAAACTCTCCCACCCCCTACCAAATAGTACAATGATTCAGAACCTAAAGTTGGTGACTACATTTTTAGCATCTCTGAAAAAAAAAGGTTTAATGCTCTATGGTTGAGTATACGGTAAAATTTTTAAAAATCAAAACAAAATCCACAAAGATAGGACCATAATTTAATGTCACATTTTTTCCATAAAGCATCTACTTTAGATGAAGATTTTAAATGACTAACACAAGGACAACTAAACTCACTAATCAGCGATTTCTCATTACCAGTGCAGCATTCTGAGAATAACTATTGGTTTGAAATATATGGGTTAAAACTACTCTTCAGTGTTAAGGGATAATATGATGACTATGAAATTGGAAGAAAATCAAAGATCGTCACGTAATAAGTCAAATAAAAGCACAAAAAGAAGACAGCTAATAACTAGAATCCCATAAAGGCATCCTACTTCCTATCATACCAAGTCCATGCCATTTTGCCTCACTGTCAGAGTTTCTCATCTTCTCATCCATTATATCTATACAATTTAAGAAGCACCTCCTATTATAGGAGGTAGCTGTATTACTTCTCAGTGTAATGACATACTAATTCCTGCCTCTATGCCTTTATTCAGGAGGTTTCCATCAACATAAAAGGCCTTTTCTCTTCCCCTGCTGCTAACCCAAATCTAAGATATGATAGTAGGGATCAATTCCTACTTATTCAATGAAGCCTCCCCAAGAATTACAGGGTACATTGATGTCTCTCAGATTCCAGTATCAGACATATAGTTACCACTTTCATACATTATTTTAGTCTCTTCAACTATACTTTAAGTATGTGGAAATTTTATCCATATCTTAAACTTCTTTAATATGTCCCACATGTCCTAATTCATTGATGGGCAAATAGGAACCCTCATATTCACTGTAATTGGTGTAATTTTTAAATGTTTTGATGATTTGGGGGAACTTAACTTTAACTTTTAATGAATGTTATAATCAATTATGAGATACACTACTAGTAATTAAAATGCCACATTTCCAAATGATTAAAGCAAAGTAGAATGAAAGAAAATTACATTCTAATATGCTATCTTGAATGGAAGGAAATAAAAGGAGTATTTGGAACTGAACACATTGTCTCACAAGTAAGGATCATGTAGAAGAAGAGGACTGAAAAATGTCACTCTGGTTACCTACTAACTACCATAATTAAATGAACAAATAAGAGTCCCATCACTGTGCAAGTCACTACATTAGGTGCTACCAGGCTTGTGTAAATTAACTTCACTGTATCAACGGTAAATTTCACTATGTCTACAGCCACAAACTATATTCTCTTAACCTAGCTACTCATCTAAAACATGAAATATTGTCGGTCCCAAAGGGAATAGGGATAAAGAACTTTGACAGACCTCTGTAAATTCATCTAACAGCCTTGCTAAAAACAAGAGAGTGAACGCCTTGCTGCTGATAAAAGTATCCTATTATGATAATACTGTGCCATGCCATACCTGACAAGGGATAACAATAAATTGTATGAATTATGTGAAGAACTAGTCTAACAAAGTGAGAAACTATTGTATTCCACTTGAGAGAATCATGATTCTATCTCACTTGAGAGAATCAGGAGAAGAACAAACTTTTTTTAACATCATCTCTAAAGCCAAAGTTAAATGAGAACACTATTAACAAGAATAATTCCCTTGGATATAGAAGATACTTCATCTAAAAAATGTTATATAGAATCTTAAAACCCAAAAGTTCTGAAACCTTCAAGGGTAGCAGTACAAAACCAGAAGTATTTTGGCATCAAACTTACATTACCTTATATATACTTCATATTTTTCCCCAGAAATAAAAACATGGCAGATCAAATGGGAAAGTATCTTTCCTTGAACAATTTCTCTTTCACAAAAGGTGTATGTCTGAGACATATGGTATGCTTGTAAAACATTAATAATCAGAGTTCTCAAGTACTTTATTTATAGCTCAGTTTTGATGTGTGTGTATATGTGTATCAGTCAAAACAAGTGACTGCCAAAAGTAGGTAGAGAGTGGCTTTATCCCTCATGCTCTCATTAATTATCATTAAAAAAAATTTTTTTAACCATTTTACTTTAGAATATAAAATCATAATTTTCACCACGGTGTTGGACTTTATAGTACCATAACTTCAGAGACCATTTTCTTCTTTTTCATTTTGCATTTGTATACCATATGAAAGTTTGGTAATTATCTTATTAAGTAAAATGCTTCCAAACAATAACTAAGTATAATACTCCACCATCCTTATAAAGCTCAATATTACAAGGCATCCATCTAATGAAAAATATAGTTTAGATTATGATAAAGACTAATCTTTCATTGACATTTCCAAGATATTAGTACTCTGTTATTCAACAGTTACTTCCCTATCCACCCAACAACCTGAAAATATGAGTTATTCAAAAATTCTCAAAGGCTTTAAATGAACCTACCTGCTACAGGGATCCCTCCCAGACCTGTGTTGTGCTGTGGCGGGAGATTCAAGTCCAAGAAATTACTATTTGAGGTGGGGTTTGCTGTGTGGTTCAAGTGCATGATGCTATTGCGTGGAAAGGCCATCCAAGGATAGCGGGCTGCCTGGCCTGGAAAACTGAATGAATTATAAACCGCTCGGTGCTGCTGAAATTGAGGGAACCTCTGGGGCAAGACTGAAAAGGTACTATTGAGAGAATTGGCATTTGTAGCTGCAGCAGGATGCAGGAATCCAGAGCCTGGACCTTTGGCGGTTGTAGTGTGTGAAGAGGAGTTCTGAAGAGATGTGGGCGAAAGGGAAGGTTGGTCTTGAACGGACAGTTCCTTCTCAATCAGGTCTGCTAAGGCTTTTCGAGTGACATCAAAGGGATCAAAACCCAAATCATCCTCTGGTTGTTTAGAAGAACCAAAGCCAAAAGCTGCTTGCCAGTCTGTAGAGGATGATACTGGGATTGTTTCTGTTGGGAAGAAAAATAGTGATGAATATCAGATACATAGCTCATTTTCATACTTAATAAGTATCCATGCTACTGAAAGTTAAACATGTCATTTTACAAATTAAGTAAGTGCAAAATCTATGTGACTTCTTAGCACATTAAGATCATATAATTACAAAAGGCCTTATATACTTCTAGCAGTTACTTAACTCTTAAGCTACTAGCTTCAAAAACTGAATGATATAGATTGATTTTGCTAATCAAAGGAAAAAATGTACTTGACACTCCAATTATACTCTCAACCATTCATAATCAAAACCAACCTAAGTCACTTCCATGAAATAAATATAATTTAACAGATTTTAATTAGTAAAGTTGATTTTTAAAATGTATTTATCAAAGTACAAATAATTTTGAATATATGCTTTCTATACTAAGAAAAAATATAATTTAATTAAAAAGTATTTATATTAATCCTTATAGTTTTTTGGAATTTTCTGCTCCACAGGTGCTGTTGTCAATGTTACTTTTATGCCACCTTTCATAGTAATGAGAGAATTTAGAATGGATAAAAATGGAAATGGCTCAAAAATACCATTTAGTAGTAACATAACTGTTACTACTAAATAACCTGCATCTTTGTCAGCTGGGGGTGGAAAATCTTAAACACAAATCTAATTAAATAAAAATACAAATCTAATTAAAAATCTAAGTCCTTGCCAGGTGCAGTGCTTCATGCCTGTAATCCCAGCACTTTGGAAGGCTTGGGTGGGAGGATCACTTGAGGCCAGGAGTTCAAGACCTGGGCAATATAGCAAGACCCTGTCTCTACAAAAAATTTAAAAATTAATCAGGAGGCTGAGGTGGGAGGATCACTTGAACCCAGGGTGTGAGGCTGCGGTGAGCTAAGATCACACTACCGCACTCCAGCCTGGGTGAGAGAGCAAGACCCCCACCTCCAAAAAGTAAAAATGAAAAAAAAAATTCCCAAAGGAATAAGCTTTTTACTATTGGGAAAATAATATAACCCTTTACTTCTGGAGAAATCTTTTAACACAGTAATTTCTAGGTCACACAACAATGTATCTAACCACCTAATTCCATGTAGTTTAAATATTTACATTTTTATTAAAAGAGAACAGAGAGGCAAAAGATAAAAATATATCCACTAACGAGTTTCATGTTAGTCTGTCAACAATATGTTAAGAGCATAATTACTAATACTTGGTACTATTGTTATATACCTGATGTGAAGAGGCTCTGTGGTTCTGGTGCTGTAGGCCAGTCACTGGATGTCTGTGGGGAGCTGGGGAAAGGAGGAAGCCCACTTGGGATAGGGTTGGGATGGCGAAAATTGTCTGAGAATAACGACTGTGACTCTGTTACTGCCCCTTCAAAAGGGGACCGTGCACTGTGATTGGATGAACTGATGGGGATGACTGGATTGGATTTTGACAAACCAGGTGGTGGTGAAGGCGTATCACTGTTAGATATCTGAATAAAAAAGGAAAACAAATAATAACTACATGTTTATACATTTTAATAAGCCACAATTAAAAAGTTTGCAACTAAATGTATTAGAATAGTGTTTCACAAACTGTGGTAATTGCAGATGTTTTAATGAAAGCATGAAGTTTCAGAAAATCAATTAAATCATTAACTTACATATATACTCTTTAAAAAAATATTAATCTGCCTGAAAAGATTAAACTAGTCTCCTTTTTTTTTTTTTTTTTTTTTTTTTTTTGAGATGGAGTCTCACTCTGTTGCCCAGGCTGGAGTGCAGTGGCTTGATCTCGGCTCACTGCAACCTCGGCCTCCGGGGTTCAAGCAATTCTCCTGCCTCAGCCTCCCAAGTAGCTGGGACTACAGGCGCATACCACCACGCCCGGCTAATTTTTTGTATTTTTAGTAGAGACGGGGTTTCACCGCGTTATCCAGGATGGTCTCGATCTCCTGACCTTGTGATCCACCCGCCTCGGCCTCCCAAAGTGCTGGAATTACAGGCATGAGCCACCGTGCCCGGCCGTCTCCTCTCTTTTTACAACTTTACTTCTCTCACTTTACCAAGAAAAGAATATTTCTCATTCTGGGATTTTACTGTAGTATTTTGCTCAAGAGTGAAAACTTTCCAGAGGCCAAACACTAATTATTAGAAATACATGGATTGGTGATAAGAGAGTGACTGACTGTAATGACTAGATTATTTTACATGCTAGGTGATTCTCGATATTTTAGTGATTCTCGATATTTTAGTTTTCAAGAAAATTAAAGAAAGATCTAATTAAGTTGTTTCCAAACACATCATTAAAAATAATTTTATATAATAAATCTTTGTATGATTCTTAGGTATTTAATTCAGAAGAAATTGAAAGACTTGAGTGGTACTGATATAATACTTCTCCTTCCATCTACCTATTTATATGAATAAAGTATCTCAACACTTACATCTTAGAAAAATAAAAAACACGACTAGATTGCTGCTGAAACTTGGCTCTTTTACCAACAGGTAACATTGATCTAGAGATACATACAAACCAATTTTAAAATGGCCCTATTCTTCATTAAGAGATGAATTTTCAGTATAATTTTACTATTTATTTTACTATAATTTTACTATTTTTTACTATTTGTTTCATGGTTTTTAAAATTAAAATCTACATTTATGTATAGTGTCACCTCAATACTACTAATAAAATTCAGAAGACAAAAATTGGCATTTGAAGTCTGTGACCGCAAAAACATTATTTCAATCCAAAAATTTATATGCCTATTTTTAAGAGAAGTATATGCTTTTCAAGCAAAAACTATATTGCATTAAGATAAAACTCTATAATAAAAGAAAGAGAAAAATTAGTTCACAGAGAAAAAAATAATGTAAAACTTATGATTGTTAAAGGAGAGCATGTGTATTTTTTTAAATGGATGACAGGATAATAAAACATGATTATGATCAAAACATTATGATGGGATATCAAAACATCAAATTTCTCAGATACCAATATTTCTAATATGCTGGAAATTACATCCTTTGCAACTACTTTTAACCTATAAAAAATTTTAATGTGCAACTAAAATACACAAGGGGATATACAGATTTCCACATTCTTTTACAAAATGTGTCAGTAAAACGTTTAGAAAAGCATTATATTTTAGATCTCTAAGTTTTTCACAAATACTGTGGAGGACTGGCTATTCTTTATGGAAGAGACTAAATTACATTTATTTTACCAATGTAAGAAGATGTATAGAAATTCAAGGAGTGAAAAACTAGCCAAAAAAAAAAGTTCCCTGAGCAACAAGACAAGATGACATAAAGCATGCTCTAATGGTCAGCACTCCACTCAGTTTCACAGTAGATTCAACTTTGAACAGTTTATCTGGCTTATCATTTCAAAGCTGATAGTCATTTGGGGAAAATAAGAAGGGAAACTGTTAGGGACAAATACACTTGACTGAAATAGAAAATTAAAGTAGAGAGCAAGGGGCAAGGGGAGTATGTGGTAGGAATACAATTCTTAAAAGCAAGAACTCAGAAGGCATGCTAGCCTGGGACCATTTGGCACAGGGTCAAAAAGACCAATAACATTAGCAGACTCTAAAGATAATAGTATCTGGTCATAATGATAATTCTGAGTCATTAAAAAAGGGTTAAACTATGCTCTATATATTCTGGGGGAAAAAGGCTAATTATAATATGATTAATAAAGATGAGCATCAAAAGTGTTTTTAAATTGTGTCAGTAAAGTATTTTTAGAAAATTCACCTGCATGGAATACCTTGCTTTCGGAGTACGGCAAATAAATCAAGTGATACTGTATTCAAATCTTACCTGCTGTGAATTATCACCGTTCCCTATACTGAGAGAATCTGAAGGTTTGTCAATGGGGCTGTAAAAAGAAAACAAATCGAATAAAATCAGAATAATCAGAATATAGTCATTCTCCTACAATAAAAACAAACTCCTCAAAAGCAAAAAAAAAAAAAAAAAAAAAAACAGACACTTTACCATCTTAACAAATGTTTATTGAGGTACTGGGAAGTAAAATATTGATTAAATGTTGAGGACACAAAGAAGTACAGGTTGAGCATCCCAAATCCGAAAATCCAATATCTGAACCGCTTCAAAATTTGAAACTTATTGCACGCTGACATGACACTCAAAGAAAATTGGTCACTAGAGCATTTCACATTTCAGATTCTCAGATTTGGGGTGTTTGCCCAATAAGTATAATGCAAGTATCCCAAAATCCAAAAGAAAAAAAATCTGAAATCCAAAACACTTCTGTTCCCAAGAATTTTGAACTAGGAATACTCAATCTGTATAAAATCTCTACCCTTAAGGAACTTACACTGTAATTAGATTCTCCAAAAACAACAGGTAAAATAATAGCTTATGGGGGAAAAAAGGCACTGCTTACAATTAATAGATCAAAGTCTAATCTACCATTTATTTTTGTGCATGTGATAAACATATTCCCCATTTCAGTTTTTGAAATAATACTGACATTTTTCTGGGTGTTTGACAGAGGGCATAAAAGTTATTGAAATATTCTCCATAGGTTTTTAAGAGCAATATATTTCTTTTAATATTTCTATATACTAATCATAACCCTAGAGAAGGCATGTGAAATGAGACAAAAGAAACATTTTTGGCCAAACTACTGATTCAAACAAAAACATTAACATTTTATTTTCATATAGAGAAAATGCAGTACCATGGTAAAGTAAGAGAATCACTGACTTCAAATCCATTTTATCTTGACTGACTTAAAGACAAAATAAAATCTCTATAAGCACTGCACCAGTGTACTGATATCATTCCTATAACTAACTTTATTTAACTCAGCACATGAACAAAAACAGTCATGTGTTGCTTAATGACGGGATACATTTTGAGACATGCATTGATAGGTGATTTTGTCATCGTGGAAACATTAAAGTGTGCACTCACATAAACCTAGATGGCATGGTTTACTACACACCGAGGCTATATAGTGCCTAGTGCTCCTACGCTGCAAACGTGTACAGCATGTTACTGTTTTGAATACTGTAGGCAATGTAACATAAGGGTAAGCATTTGTGTATCTAAATATATCTAAAAATAGAAAAGGTACAGTAAAAAAGTTATTTATAATTATATAAAACCACCATTGTATATGTGGTCCAGCCATTGTTGACCAAAATACTGTTATGCAGTACATGACTATCGTTACTCAAATGTATTGTTCTGATACTGTGTTATAGGAAAAAAATTAAGATTCCAAATTTCTTAAAATTATTTTATTCCCTGAAAATATACACAAAGTCCCCTTTCAAATAGATAACTTACTGATACCATATTTAATTGCTCTAAAAAAAAAAAAATCTAACAAGGGCTAGTACCCAATCTGAACCCCAGGTGCATCTTCTGCAGACATTGCCAGATGTTCTTGATTATAAGCAAACAGATTTGAAATTTACTTGAAGAGCATTTTTACTTATTATGCATAAAACAGCAATAAATCAATGAATATTAAGTAATGTGGGTAATGCAAACAGTTTAAAGATATAGACCTGAGCCCACTAAGTTTAGAAGTATTTGGGGGAAAGAAGATAAGTGCACAAAGAAGGTAAGTACAAACAAACATCAGCCAGTGCTTGCTATCAAATGAATTGTTTAAACAAACAAACAAAAACAATGCCATAAATCTTAAGAAGAAAGCAAAGCTATTACAAGTGGGGCAATTAGGGAAGGTTTCCTAGGGGAGTTCAAATTTAAGTAGGTCCTTAAAAAGATTTACCCAGCAGAGAAGAAAGGGGGAAAGGGGAAAGAACAGCATTAAAGGTAGGAATACCTCCTGTGTCAAGGGTCAAAATGTCAGAGACAGTGTTGGGAGAGCTAAGCATTTAGTTTAGCTGACAAATGGGACAGCTGGAATAATAATGGAAGGTAAGGACAGAAAGGTAAACACAGGTTAGGCTCCACAGGCCACAGAAATGACCTAAACAAGCAGTGTTTTAGAAAGATTAATTTGGTGGCGGAATATAATAGCGACAATCCGAGATAAACTTGCACTATACTTATACTATGGTAATAAGGGCTTCAAGTTGAGAGAAAGAGGTAATAATAGAAACAAAAGGCTAAAAGAAAGATATTACAAAGGACAATTTCTAGTGTCTGGATCTTGGTTCATCTTCCCAGTCACCACCCAATTTAGTGCTTTCATAAGAGCACTAAATAATAATTTTCAATATAAATGAGGTCAGTCTTGCTAATGGCCAGGGCAACATATGAAAATATTACATAAAAAATAAATCTTAAGGATGTTTCTGGATTACAACTAATTAGAATAACTTATATCACCTTGTCCACCATCCAACTGCAATTTCCTAAGCACTGATTCATAATACTTTATGCTTTACCTGGAAAAGTTTTATCAAAGATGTTTTAAAATTTGTAGATTGTGTTATCTATCTGATAATAGCTGCTGAAAAATCAGGATTATGGCAAGAGACCAGTAAATGTATGTTCTACTCAGTTTTACTATATTCTTCTCAATTTATTTTAACAATAACAAATTAAAGGAATAATAAATGAAAAGCTTAAAGAATAAAGATATAACTAGAAATTATTTTATTTCCTATGTGGACTATAACAAGTCAATTATAGTTACACCTGATATTATATTAATAATTGGAACTATCAGTGGAAAAGAATAAAAGATAGGAGAATCCCTGAAAACACATGGGTAACCCCAATAGAAAGAAAAACTATATTTACAAATTCCAATAAATGTGAACTCCTCGTTTCTCTAATGGCTGGAGAGAAAAGAGTTATCTCGAGACTACGACCAACAGGTCAGAGTCCTCACAACTCCACTGGCATCAGATATAGAACTTCCTTCCTCATGAAGGATAAGCACTGAGTCTGCTTAAGCTCTGGTCATATTAATAAATTTCTTTTACTTTCAGCATCCACCCACCCATTATATGCCAAGAGGGTAACTGCTAAGAAAATAAAAACTTTAATAAATACAAGATTTACTCATGAAGAGAGTATTCCATGAAATGGACTATTCCCTGGTCAAAAATTGCCAGGTCCCAATGTTATCAGATATAAGAATTTGGATGCACTAAGATAAATTGCACAGGGCTTTTTTAATTTAAAAACAAACAAAAAACCTACAGGTTTTCTTAAATCAACCTCTTTCTACTGCACTAAACAAAATTACTTGCATTTTGAAGCTAAAGTTTTGTTGTTCATTCCATTTTCAATGGGGGCAGAAGTTGCCTAGTGAGGGAAAAAGCTAGAAAGGTGTTTGAAAAATTGAAGATACCAATTCTATCCTCAAGGATAGAAGCAAAGAAAAGCAGATAATATAAACTGAACTAAAACAAAGAATGAGAGAGGCAAAAACAGAGGTTGACAACCATCTCTGAAAAGGCTAGGAGTTGAGAAGACTGACTACACCTGTACTTCACTCATACAATGAAACTGTCATGATCTGAGAGAAAGAGAAATCAAGATGCTGAAGTCCATAAATACCATGCAGTTCATTGAAAAGTACTGGATTCAAGTGGGACTAAGAAGCACTAATAGGTAATCTGGTCTCCTAACACAATCAAGATATTCCCAGAAGGCAATGCTGTATGTATAAATCCCTGTACATAAAAATTCAAAAACATGTATTTTTATACAAACGATCTCACTAATTTTTTCCTTTTTTTTTTTTAAGTTTCAGTCCTAAATTGTTTTAAAAACCCATGGTAAGACTATATCTTTTTTTTTTTTTTGAGACAGAGTCTCGCTCTGTTGCCCAGGCTGGAGTGCAGTAGCACTATCTTGGCTCACTGCAACCACCACATCCCAGATGCAAGTGATTCTTGCGCCTCAGCCTCCCGAATAGCCGAGATTACAGATGTATGCCGCCATGCCTGGCTAATTTTTGTATTTTTAGTAGAGGCGGGGTTTCACCATGTTGGCCAGGATGGTCTTAACCTCCTGGCCTCAAGTGATCTGCCAGGCTTGGCCTCCCAAAATGCTGGGATTCAGGTGTGAGCCAAGGCACCTGGCTGAGATTACATATTTCTTAGGAGGAAATATTTGTAAATTAACCCAAAAGTGCAACAGAGCTTTTTAAAATACATATATGCACAAAATATATACATATTTATTTATTTAAAGTAAAAAGTATATATCCAGACTCCATCATGAGAATTCTATTCAATTAGTCTAAATTGAGGCATCTGGTATTTGATGATCACTGAAACAAAGGAAGAGAAGAGGAACACAATGAAAAGGCATCAAGACTCCTCAAAGTCTCTCAAATTATTAGATTTCACAAGTAGAAGAAATCACTAAAGTCAAATTTAAATACTTTGTTTTACAGATAAAGAAATCAAATTCAAAACTGTCTGCAAACAGGTAGTCACTGACACAGCTGGGTCTCAGTTTGGATTTGTAGATGTTCAGCCAAGTTTTGATTTCTTCTAACTTGCTCCAAAGGCAATGCTTGAATTTTACTTTCTTTTACTACTTCCTTAATGGTGATGCCAACCAAATCACTAAACATAGTCTCATGATTACTTTTAAAAATTTGCAACATAAACCAATTACATAGTAGAAGAATCAAAGAAAAAACATTTTCAAGGATGGGGGTGGACTAAAAAAAAGTTAGAAGGTTTAGTTTTTCTGCTTACCAAATTCAAAAGAAAAATAGTCAAAGTGACTTACTGATTTTTACTTACATTTTAAACAGAAGATAAAATTTACTTACATTTTAAACATAAAATTTACATAAGGATAAAAGTCAACATAACAGACATTTCCAAATTTCACTGTCATGTTACTATATATACAAATACATATTCATTTTGCTTCTAAATTAAATACTCCCACATATATTCATTTCAAAGACTCTATCTTAATTTTGCCATTTACCAGAGTCCCTAAGTAATTCTGAGATATTTTTAAACACTTGCTAACACAAAGGATATATTTAAGTTATCAACAGGTAAAACTTGCCTTTACAGAATATACTTTGACATGGGCTTCAAATATACATTAACATGTAAAGTATTACTTCACTACTAAAACATGGCCACATCTAAGTGGCATAATTAGCTATTAATAGAATAAGAAGTTGGGTGTAGCACCACGTGCCTATAGTCCTAGTTACTCAGGAGGCTGAGGCAGGAAGATCACTTGAGCTCGGGAATTAGAGGCCAGCCTGGGCAACACAGCAAGATCCTCTCTCTTTAGAATAAAGTAAAAAATAAAAATAAATAAATAAAAAGGCAAGAAAAATATGCCTTATTAAACCTAGAACGATTGTAGTTGTGTAAACACGATTTTAATTAGAATTTTCTCATAACCCCATGACCTACTTAACATGAATGAAAATAAATGTTTTGATAACTATTAATAAGTAGAAAGAATTAGTTTTTAATAATAAAGTCAAAATATGGACATCTACTAGCCTAAACATATCACAAAATGTGGTAACCTTTCAAAAACAGCAAGTCTCCACTTACTCATAAATTCTGTATTTCAGTAATACACTTAATGTTTTTAAAAGATTTATATTTAAGTTAAACCTAAACACACTTCTTATTTGCTTTACTTTTATTCTAGTAAACAAGGGCACCCACAACCCTATCTTTAACTGCCCCTTCACCCCACACTCATTCCACCCCACCCTCTGGAACAAATACTTCAGACAAGTGGTTCTAACTTCTTTTTTGACCATATTCTACTTAGGTGGGCCAAGATATCCCAGTTCACTTACTAGTTTTTCACTGCATATGCACATGTGCACTAACTCTGTATATAGCCAAATACAACATAGGAAGAAAACTTTTGAAGAGAAATAAGGAAGATTCTGAGATATAAACTCAGAAAAACCTAGTAATCCACTGATTTTAATGTAAATATAAAATCTTAGCAAACTTTAACTCACCCACTTAACTTACTAGTCCATTTCTCATGGCACCTGACCATAGTTTGAGAATCACTGCTTTATTCCACTCCTGAATTCACCTCTAATCTATCTAGAGGTATCAGCAGACCAGTGCCCTCCACACCAGTATTTAATTGATAACTATTTTTAGGTCAGTTCTCTCTCTCAAAAGAATGTGCACAGATGCAAAATTTTACATAAAATTTCAGTGTTCACAAATATCCTGAGGCCTATTCATAATCTAACAATCTCTGCTTGAGACCTTTTTCCACAAATCTATGAACTACGTCTTTTCTAAATCTCAAGAGTTTTACCAAATAATGTCAGGGTATGAGAACAGAATTCATGCAGTGACCACTCCCATTCTGCTGAACTAATAAGGTACTCTGACTATTCCTTCAGTCTATCAGAGATTATACTTGATTTTCAGTAAGGATATAGCTGTATTTTTATTTTAAAAGATGTATACTCCTCAAATGTAATAAAAATTGATAAATTCCTATAGAAGTTTCCCTTTCACCATTTCTCTAGCTAATCCATTACTGCCACCGATCTGTGGCTCAGGGAAAGTTTGTTAAAAATAACATCAATTCCTTGGAATTTACAATCCATCCACTACATCTGTCTTCAGGTAATAAGCCTCAAGCACCAGAGATTTTCAAGATCAAACTACATATAGTTACGGCACAGTTTCATTTAAGCAAATTTGATTTATGTTTTAAAAAGTTTTTTCGAAGAGTTGCTCTTAAGAATTTTACTTCTTCTAGACTGAAGAGTGGGAGAATGAGGGATGAGCTTGGGCTTTAAAGTCACAGAGACTTTAGTCAGAATCTTATCTACTGCTTATTTGTGTGGGATACTGGTAAACTGTTTAAACTCTCTGAGACTTAGTTTTTTTTACCTGTAGTAAGAAAACAATATATACCACACAGGCCTACTGAGGATATTAAATGAACACAGAAGACTCAAAACTTTTATTCCACCCTCGTTCCACCTAAGTCTAAAGCTGAACATCTCCATTTCCTCAATGATGGCTTGTTTCAGCCACAATATCAAGTCATAACCATTTACACTGAGTGATCTGCATACCCCACAATTCTTGTAACTAGGCCTGCTCACTGTCTTGGGCACAGCAGCCTACCTAGTTACTATTCCTTTCACAGTTGGTACTTAAATAGCATCTCAATCTAAATGAAGATATTTCAAAGCCCCAAACTTAAAAATAATAAAATAGCCAGTCCTTAAGCATCATTACTGCAAGGCTTCATCACTTCCCACTCTCATTACTTGTATTCATCCTTTCAAAGCAACTTATTCATAGCACATATACAGTTCAAAACTCATTAAGACTGATATACTCTCAAATTCATAATAATGAAGGGGAGCAGATGACAAATTCCTTTTTTAGAATTTTCTGCTCACTAGGTGAAATAAGAGTAAAATATATTATAGAAAAATTCACTTACTATCATATATGTGTATCGGGGACCATGTCAGGATTCAGTGAGGATTAATAGCTATAGTACTCTTAAGATTCGTACACTGGCTTAATTGAAAATAAGACAAAATCACATTTTAAGCTTCGAGTCTCAATCTATAAGGTTCCAGGCTTTGCTTTCTTGCAATTCTTTCTGTAAAACTGCTACCCACTATCTAGGAATGCCAAGAAATGTGAAAATGAAACCCTTCTTTGAGTTTCTTTTTTTCCTAGAAAGTTTAAGTCTTAACTTACCTTGAAGAAGAAGAAACCTATCTCTTGGGTACGACCTTGGAAAGAGTTACACTGCTCATCACTCTAATTTGGCAAGTCTTTCCTGTGGGAAGAAATCTTATCTACAAATTCATCCCTACTACCTACTTCCTCTGTATGCCTACCCTGGGTAATGGCAATGTGGAAGTGGAAACCAAAGCAGACCCTTTGCTATGACTGACAGTCAGCCAAAGGCTTACTCTCTGTAACTTGGGCCATTAATTGTCACTTAATAAATTTAGGTAACCACATTAAAACAGAAAACATCCCCAACCCCGGCCCCCCCCCAAAAAAAAAGTTTCCATATCATGTACTCATGCAAAGCATGTACACCTATGTCAAAATTTGCTCTGGCCAGGCACAGTGGCTCATACCTGTAATCCCAGCACTTTGAGAGGCCAAGGCAGGCGAATCGCTTGAGCCCAGGAGTTTGAGACCAGCCTGGGCAACATGGTGAAACGCCATCTCTACAAAAAAAAGAAAAATTAACTGGGTGTGTTGGTGTGCACCTGTAGTTCCAGCTATTCAGAAGGCTGAGGTGGGATGATCGTTTGAGCCTGGGAGGTCAAGGCTGCAGTGAGCTATGACTGCACCACTGTGCTCCAGCCTAGGTGACAGCAAGACTCTCAAAAAATTTTTTTTATTCTGGTCCCAGCTGAGGTTCTGTAGCACTGGCTTTGGGCAAAATTAGTAAATGAGTTTACTTGTTTTATATTTCCTTTTTTCCTCCTGTTTCCCCCTTTACAACTTGTGGCTCCTAGACATTCTCCTGCTACCAAAACAGTTATGAATGTGCTCTATGGACTACCTGACTATACTTTATAATAAAGGCAAAGTCAATAAAATGTTAGCAAATCTATTAATAACTGATCACAAAAATAAGTAAACAATATAGTTTGAATATATGTCCCCACCAAATCTCCTGTTGAATTATAATCCCCAGTGTTGGAGGTGGGGCCTGGTGGGAGGCATTTGAATCATGGGGGTGGACCTCTCATGAACGGCTTGGGCCATCCCCTTGGTGATGAGTAAGCTCTTGCTCTGAGTTCACAGGAGATCTGGTCATTTAAAAGCGTGTGGTACCTTCCCTCCACAACCTTCTCCCTCTTGCTATTGCTGTATATGATGTGCCTGCCTCCCGCTTTGCCCAGAAGCCAAGTGATGTCAGCATCATGCTTGTACAGCCTGCAGAACTGTAAGCCAATTGAATCTCTCTGCTTTATAAATTATCCAGTCTCAAGTATTTCTTTATAGCAATGCAAGAACAGACTAAACACAGTAAAAGCTAACTACTTGTTATAAATGCCAAAGATACTTTTGGTAAATTCCAATATTCATTTCCAATCTAAAGGAAAAAAGTCTCAATAAATTAGGAATAACAAGGTATTTCATATTGTGATTAAAAATACTTATCTCAAGTAAATGATCAAAATCATCCTTAAAGAGTAAATAAAACACTAAAGACATCCCCATAAAAGTAAAGTATGAGGTAAGAACACCTGCTAGTGCTACTTGTCTAACACTGTTTTTGCATTGTTTAGCCTAAGCATTTTTCAAATAGAAAGAGGTGGTAGGAGATCCAATACAATAAAACAGGAAAAAGAAAATCTTTCCTGAAAGGCACAAGAGAGATATGCTATGCTAATGGTTGGGAGGAGTCAATGTTTTGTTTTTGTTTTTTTGTAGAGACAGGGGTCTTGCTTTGTTGCCCAGGCTGCTCTCGAACTCCTGGCCTGAAGTGATCCTCCTGTCTCAGCCTCACAAAGTTCTGGGATTACAGGCATGTGCCACCAGGCCTGGCCTCAGTGTCAAAGAATATAAATTCTTCCAAAACTGATTTACAATGTATTTTGAAACACAAATAATTGATCAACTGATTGGGGAAGTTCAGATCTCTGTAACTCATATAAAACTTTTAAACACACAAATAAAACATGGGAAACATATAAACTCACAGTGCATAAAAAGTTCACTCTGTTAATCAAATACAAGTTAAAATGAGACAGTTTTTTTTGTTTATCAAATTGGCACGTATGCAGAAGGAAAAAAAATACCCAATTCAAGGAAATAGGTACTCTCATACTCTGACTCAGCAGGTCTACTTGTAGGAACAATCAAAGCTATAACCATTTATATGTTACAACCATATAACATTTACATGTAAAGATGTTCATGTCACAGTGTTATAAATAATATCAACAAAGTCAACCTAACATACAATAGCAGAAGATTGGCTTAATAAATTTAAAATATGAACATATAGTGAAATACTATGTAGCCATAAAAAATTATGTTTTAGTGACATGGGGAAATTATTCATAATAATATGTATTAGGTTTTCAAATGTAACAAACCAAGGTAACTCTGTGTATAATGGTTTACATGCATTCGCAAGAAGAAAAAAGACTAAGAAAATACACAATGCAAGGAATTAGTGTATAAGAAAATACACTAACACTTTACAAATTTATATTTTACAATAATTTGTATTTATTCATGCATTCATCTTCCAACCTACTTATTGGGGTTCAGGGTTGCAGGTGGCCAGAGCCCATCCTAGCAAATCAGAGGGCAAGGCAAGAACCAACCTTGGCAGGGTCCCCTCACACACATAAACACTCACACTCACTCACAATGGGACAATTTGGACATGTCAATTCACTTAACGTGCACAGCTTTGGGATGTGGGAGGAAACCAGAGTGCCCAGAGAAAATCCACCCAGACATGGGGAGAACAGGCAAGGTCCACAGAGGCAGTGGCCCCAGCTGGGAATCGATTTTTTTCTCATCAACATTGTAACAAAACAATACTGAATGAAACGATGTTACTGGAGGGCATGCTGTACACAAATCACTTTCAATGAAAAGCTCTGGGTATTAAGATCATATGCAATATTTATTTTATTCTGTATGCTTTCATTAATTTTTCACATTTCCTTCAATAAAAACATATAGTTTTATATTCAGAAGACAACAAATGTTATCTCAAAGAGATCATCTAAATTTTAAATTTTTGCTCTGAAATCACCAGAGGCTATAAACCCAGAATTTGACTTAAATTAGAATGACAACATTTTTAATGCAAACAATGATGTGCATAAATGTTAAAAGCATCTAAAATAAACCACTGTTTAGTACAATAACTTCATTCTTATACCAAGCACTACAGAGGTGGCAACGAATAAGATAAGTAATAGCATATGGTTTGCCATAAAATAACCATACAGGGCTAGAAAAGGGTGGGTACAAAAGATTAAAGGAAAAGATCAAAGCTTGTCAAACCAGAAAGATCTGTTTTGACTTAGCTTTTATTCTTAGCTTTGATATAAACAAATTTTACATAGTTTACTATACAGTAACTTTATGTTTCGCTTTGTGGTCTATTTTATATTTATTTATATTTACATACACATGTGCACATATGTATATGTGTATAATTTAGTTTTTAATAATTTAAATAATCTTTACTCTCAAAATGAATAAACACAGACTTCAAAATTTAAAGACAAGAATGTGTTTTCGAAGAAATGGACTCAGACAATAATCCATGTAGTTATTATTAGCTATATCTGAAAATAGTTCTTACATTATTTTAGCACCAAATAGACACTGGGCTATAATATTTAACACCTAGACATTAGAACAACATTCAAACAAATTTAACTTTGGAATTTAAAAAAAAGATCATCAACATAAATTAATTACAACATTTACTTCTAAAATTCATTTGATAAAAGTTAAACTTATCAAATAAAAAAGAACAAAAATCCTAACACATCAAATTTAAAGAAAGTTCAGGATAGAATAAAATCCCCAAATTATTATATTTATTAATATGATTTTCTGATAGGCCATAACAAAATATAATCTAAGATATTGAAGATCACCATATCAGAATGAGACTCTCTACTGAAGACTATAAATTTATTTAAGCATTGACACAATATAGTTTACCCAAAACCATAATGAGATGGAAGATAGGAGATGACTGGTCTCCTAAGATGAGTAAGATTCTGAATATGGGATACTCCCTGTTCATTTACAGGACTTAAATGACTTTAGTGATTCCTGGAACTAGATATCCTTGAATATCTGTGTCCCCAACACACAAGGCTTCCTTCAGATAACACCCACTTTCCCTTTTATAGTATTTTCCCCCTAATTATATCAAGGGGGACCTCAATTAGGTAATCAGAGCCTTTTAAAACCTAAAATCCCTTAATTTTCTCTTTAATAAGGAAAGTATTCCCTGGGCTCAGAGTAGTCTGCAAATCACCGCAAAAGGTGAACTCATCAAAAAGCTAGTCTGAAGTGTTACCAGGGAAGAGTAGGCAGCAAGCATTCAAACCCAGAAATTGTGACTCAACATTTCCCATACAGCTACACAATTCTGCATAAATGATAGACCTTGTCAACAAGGCTTTTGCCTGAAAAAGATCTAAAATGAAAAGAGAAGATCAACTGATAAGAAGGTAAGATGTCTGACTATCAATATCAATACTTACGTATCGTACCTCTGCAGTGGTGTCACTTTGTTCTTATTTTTATCAACTGAACCCGTAGATAGCTGAAGAAAATTGGGATTTAATTTATATAATTCTTGAAGTAGCTTCTGTTCATATTCTTGGTGTTTACCCGCCTAATGAAAGAAGAAATTAAAACTGCAGTGGGATTCACAAAATGGCTGGTATAAAATACTGAATAATCTTCTGAATTATTAAATATATTTTAAATAAAATAAATAAGATTTTTAAAAAATAAAACATTAAATAAATAAAATTTACATAAATTTTTAAATAAAACAAGTAAGAGAAACCTGTGAGGATATCACAAAACTTCTAGATCAATGAAAGTCATTCCAACAAAATTATATGATATATATCTGATAAATTAAGGCATTTCATCAACCCATTTATTGTACAGAAAAGCATATTAAGGGGAGAACATTTTTGCTAGCTCAAAAAGTGTAAGGTCCACTTTAAACCTACTTCCAAGTCTTTCATGTAAGAATTAAGTCTTGTAACACTGAGTTTTCTGAAAATCAGCCAAAATTCATCAGTCTCCTTTTTAATTTGGAGATTAGCACTTGAAGTAATACATAGATGAACAGTTTTACTATATTGTTCATTATCTTGACACTAAGTAAAACTTCCATGAATTAGTTTTTGCTTTCTCTTTTCCTCTATGGTTATCAAAAGTAAAATAAAAATTAATGTATTTTAAACTCTAGACCCAGGGTTAGCAATTTACAGCCAGTTAACTGTTTTTGTAAAGTTTTACTGGAACATGGTCATGCCCATTCATTTACATATTGTATTTGGCTGCCATTCTGCTACAAAGGCAGAGTGTAGTAGTACAACAGAGGCAGAGTAAAGTAGTTGTGACAGAAGACTACATACATAGCTCAGAAACCCTAAAATATTTACTAACTGGCCTTTACAGAAAAAGTTTGCCAACCTCTGCTCTATACATAAGAGAATGCTATGCTTACTTTAGCTGGGTAGGTGTACATCAAAAGGCAATGTCACAAATATTATGGGAAAAATTAGGCAAAGATTGCCTGTGGAAGCTAATTAGACACAAACATAAATGATAATGAACTTACTTTGAGTAACGTTTTACTATTTGCATGTATATCTAGACTGGAAGAATAGTTTTACTTACCTTCAGGGATGTTAATTTTTTTAAATTATGGTCTAAATAGATGTTATACAACAAACCAAAACGGAACAAATCAAAACAGTAACAAGTGAGGGCAACTGCACTTAATTGAGCATAACTGTGTCATATATACTGCACAATGCATCGTTCCCTGTTCTGAGAGGCCACTTGCTTGTTTCAATTGGACCTATAAATATTTCCTATGGCACTAAATTTTGAGTTACGCAGTAACAAGGAAAGATTTTCTGATTTTTGCCATAAAATTTATTCAAATTTCTTTCCTACATCAAGAAAGTGTTTGAACAACAACCACAAAAAATCCCCTTTTAAAGTAATTTTAAACTCAGCTAAAGAAGAGCAAGATAAATTCAGGACAACATTATAAAATTAGTTTTAAATTATTTTTAAAAATACATTAGATGTGAAATGTACATTTTTAAAACATGAAAAGTCTTGAAAATTATTTCTGGAATCAATACTTCAGGAGATACGGCTTTCACTAATATCTGTGGAAAGCCACAAAGAGCTCAACTTGATATTAAAATGACTCTACAGGGGCAGTTCATAAAGACAGGTTAAATCCCATTACAAACAAGTTCCAAAGGACTGCCCATACATTTTATTTTATTATTTAATATTACTTTAAATGAGATCAACTGGGTGGGACTTGTAAATTCTGATAGACAGAAATTGATAGGAAATGTGAATAAAGTATACCCTCTACTAATTAAAATTTAGTTTGAAATGGTTCTACCTTAGATTTCATTCAAGAAGATTTCATCCAAAAAACAAAAAAAGCATTAAGAAATCAGTTAAGTCATCTGTCCTTATTAAATATCAGATAGACCTTATTTTAACATTGTTTTTGAATCATAAAGACCATACTGTCAAGAAAACTCTGATGTATTTATTATAATGGGATTTAATCTGTACTAGCTCCAAGTCAAAAAAGGTAATACTCCATTTAACAATCTTTTCTTAAAGGAGCCCCTACCAGACTTTCTCTAGTTTGACCTGGAGAATGAAAGGTAGCAATGAATGCCCCCCACCTTCTAAATGAGAAGTATTCCTGAAAAGTCCACAGCAACAATCTGAAGTCCTCATCTACAATAGGGAAGTGCAGCATTGTGCTTTGGTATAATCCTCATTTAATATGTCGTATGGTCAACATTTTTACTTGTTAAGTCATGTTTATACTACAAATTGAAAGGAGACAGGAGAAGAGGAAATGTAAAAAAGAACATAGGATATTAAGCCTTCAATTCACCCTTTACAGGATACTGACTCAGTGGACACTTTCATGGGGAGAATATTTTTGTAAAAATAATATTAGTTTATCAGCATTGTTTGACAGAGTATTATTTTCTAGCAAGCTCTGTAAAGAGTATAGATTGGTTTAACAAATAATTACAATATCCCACTTAGCTTTCATTTTGTTGACATTCCCCTTAAAATAGCATTTCCCAAAGTGTTTTCCTGGTTAACTAAGTTCTGGTTGTAAATTCCCTTCACGGATATGTATTAGCATATTAAGGACTCTGAGAAGTCTTAAAGCAAAGAAACCTGTCCATCTTCATTAATCCAGCATTTCAAACTTAGTTGACCACAGACACATTTTTATTGTAACAATATCCTGCAGAACTGACCTTCCATTAAACACTTTGTTTGGCAAATGCTACTTTAAAGTAATATCAGTTTTTACAAAATCGAATCCTTAGTTTTTGCTTTTGCAATGTTAACTAACAAAAAAAAAAGTACTCCCTTTTCTGCAAAGTTTGATAATTCACATGACTTTACTACCTGCATTTCCTCTTTTGTGAAGCTGGCCGCCTCATCCCCCAATTCATGAAGATACATGCAGTCAGGTTTTGGACACTGCATATTCTTTAAGAAGTAACTGCAGTATTTTGTTGTACCTAGAGATGCCTGCAGGAGGAAGAGGGGTAAAGGAAAAGAAGACTCAATGTGAACTGACAACACAATGAGAATCTCCATGTTTAGTGTTTTCAAGTCACCTAAAATGAGGCACAAACATGACAAAACAAAAAGTATGGCTGCAAATACTAGAGAACTAAACTATTATTAGCAGGATTTATTATAGATGAGGCTCATTTGGAAGAACTAAAGAAACATCTGTCTATGGTTTCCAAAACTTGAACACCCAAATCTTCCCTAGATATCAGGAGAGGAGACAGACAAAAAAATCTGTTCCATGTTATGAGTGGTTAGACACATAAGAAGGGAAATTCCTTTTTCTAATTATGCCATCCTTCTTCCATTAACAATAAAGCTTTGCTTAGTGGGACTCTTCACTGAAACTGGAATCAATGTCCATATATTTAAGGACCACCTATTTCTGAAGAAAATAATGGTTCTATTTTCACAAAATAAGATATATGCAAAAATGTGATATTTTAAAAGATTATCCCTGATAATGAATACTGTTTATTCCTATCTGGTAAAAGAGGACCCTACAGAAATCAGCAGTAAACAAATTAGCTATAATAGATGGTATGGACCCTAAGACAGACTCTTCAAATTAACTGTCAAATTTAATATATAAATGCTCAGTTCTCCTTTACTTACTATATTTTATCTCGTCTCCCTTAAAAAAAAAAAAAAAAAAAGAATCAAGAGGACTATATTACCTTAAGTGTTCTGCCATCTACTACCACATTGTTGACACACTGTATGGCTCTGAGAGCGTCTTCTGACCGGATATAGGTTACATAAGCACTGGCACTTGGACCCTAAAGTGAAAACATCCCATATTCCAGTGTTATTAGTTAAAAATTAAACACTACTAAAAAAATTCTACTGCAACCTAGGGAATTCTAAAGACCCTGACTACTACTATTACTAATGACAATAATTAGTAGTAGTAGTGGCAGTTTTGATTAAACACTAAACTAGCTCATTTGAAAGTAATAATACTCAATGGATTTTATCTGATTTTAAGAATATTGTAATGTATGTGAATAAAATATTACTTTGGCTTGGCATTTTTTTTTAAAAAAAGTCATTTGACAGGCTCGTCAAGGTTATAAAAAATTAAAATTTAGATTAAAAAATAAGATTTAAAGACTATGTCAAATTATGTTCTCTCAAAAATAAACGCAATCTGGAAAACTATTCTATCTGATAACACCAGCATAACAAAGACACTATTAAGTTTTCAATATCTGAAAATATTACATATTAGAAATCACTATCTAATCCTTATTTATCCCATTGCCCAATAACAGACTCACCTCCCCCTCCCCTTCACTCCATCACTAAATGTTTGTTTTACTATTTCTCTCTTAATTGTTAAGTCCTAGAAGGGTCAAATAAAAAAATCCCCCACCCCACCAACAGAGGTCACTACACTGCTTAAGTCCTTGTCCCTCAAGCTTTCTAATCAGAGAGAGCAAAGTTTCCTTTGGAACAGCCCAGGTCAAGCCCAGACCATAAGGAGGAAAGGCAAAAATCCCTAAAATTAGTTACCTGTGAGCCTGCATATGATGTGCTATTATTGATGACAACTTTATGTATTTTACCAAACTTCCCAAAATATTCTGGTCGTTTTAAAACCTATAAAAGAAGAAGAAATAAAGTATAAACTGTCCCCATTTTCAACAACTTTATCCTTATAATGGAGACATTCATCATCCCTCTTCAGCAAAAGGAAAATAATAATTTTTCAAGTTTTCTAATAAATGTCACTACCTCCTAATTGCAGTTTGTGTAGCTAACCTATAGGAAATCAAAAGAGTCTAAAAGCTATTTTTTTCTTGACCCACTGAATAGAAACTGAGACTCACTAAATTTGATATTATCTACTATATAGGTTCTAATAACTGCTCCAATAATCTATGGGATCTTACCTGTACAGTATTCTTAAACACAAAACAGATCAAAGATCTTAACTACATTGCCATTAAGAGATGATCCTTATACGAAAGCAATTCTTCAAAAACAATGACCAAAATAATGTATTAAAGGTAAAGACAGAATTGAAAGAACAGACATAAAGACAGTCTTTACTCATAAATCTACTGTATATAACATTGTTTATAAATTACAAATTTCAAATAACAGTGTGCCCACTCAACCCTCTATGCTTTACAATTTATCATTGTGCATAGTTTCCTATGTCAATCAGTTTTACCATTTCTCATCTGTCTCATGAGGCTTTTTCTCCTACTTTTCCTGGTACGTAACACTTCGGAAACAAATGTATACGTTTCTTTATTACCTGGTTACTTCTTGGTGGTTATTTCCCCTACGTGCCTCATCTCCTTTACTTTGTGAACACTATATGCATTCTTTCAGCTTCTCTTACAAACTTAACCTTGGCTAATTTGACCAGTATGTAACTTGACAAAAAGACATCTCCCATAATTTGCAACTACCTCAAAATTCTGTTTTCCTAGAATGTACCTTTAGACCTACTGTTCCTACAATCTCTCCAAATAGCAAGCTCTCTCCAAATGAAAGCTTTCTGCGTGTACCTATTCAAGTGTGTGTAAAGTATTTCTTTCCATTCATATTTGACAATATTCTTACAGACTTATAATTTAGCTATTATGTTCTGCATCTGATAGAATCAAAGCTTCATGAATAAACCTACGGCGGGTGTATCATTAATTCTTAGTCTTCCACCTAATTCATAGAAAGTAATTAATCTTATATTTTATTTTAGGTGCTTGTAAGTATAAGGTAACTGTTATGTTTGCTGTAGCCAATTCTAACGGATTAGAAGGTGAGGTAATTATACTGAGTTTCAATCTTTTTTCCACCCAAAACCCCTGAGGGATATGATAGTAATAGTGGCTAACACAATGACCCTTAAGTTATTCGTAGCAAAGTCTCAGGGTTGATAAAGAGAGAAGAGCAGAGTTTGAAAAAGCTTTCTGGCTAGCGGAGTTTGGAACTGCATTCAATATTCCAGCTGGATGCATACCAACTCAGCAACCAGCCTCATAGCTAAGATACCTGCTCCAAAGGGTTCAGTCAGGCTGGTCACAGGTTGTCCTGCAACAGCATCATAGGTTTAAGGCAGTAGTACTCAATGAGGAAAGCACTCAAGGGGCAGTCTGGAAATCTGTGGAAGCTTTTATTGGGAGAGACTGTTAAAGCGACTGGGAGAGTCTACTGGTGTTCAGTGGATGGGGACCAGAGATGTCTTACAAGGCTCAGGCTAGCCCCGTACAACAAAGAATTGTCCTGCACAATTTCTGAATGCCCTGCAAGACATGCCTGAAGCTGTTTATTGAGCCAGAAACAAATTCCATATTATACATAATTACAAAGTATTTTCCCAGCTTTGTTTAAAATTTTACTAAGAGTTATCTGAGAAAAATCACATTATTGATGTTTCATGGTACCTGAGTTGCCAATTCATACACCAGCAACAATCTGCATTTGTAGTTGTCACAGTCCATGATTTTACAAATAAGTGCAAGTATCTTACTTCTTTATTACATAGGATAAAATAGTACTTTAGAGCCTCAATATGTAAAGAAATCCTTCGATGATCTAGTTAAAATGCAGATTCAGATCCAGCAGATCTGAGGCAGGGCTGAAGAGTTTGCCTAATAAGCTCTCTGGCGATATTAATGTTATGGGCCCAGAGGCCACACCTTGAATAGCAAGGTTCTAGAGTAGAAATGTACAAGCATTTATATGTACAAATAGTCTTTTTATAATTACTTTCCTTTTATTCCTTGTTTATATATACTTTTTCAAATTATGTGTGTAGACAAATTATATTATCAAGAAGTCATTTCATGAAAGTCAAGGGGTGTTACATTAGTTTTTAAAAAGTGGACACTGAGTCGGATAAGGTTGAAGGCCACTGGGTTATGGAAACGTTTTCTGGCCAACGTTTGGGTGTAACACCTTTATAACAACATGAGATTGGTATGTAATTATGATGACATGTTCACACTGCAGCCAGAATGGTACTGTCAAAGCACAAATCTAACCATGTCATTCTGTTCTTAAGAACATTGAAAAGCTTTCCACTGCCTTTAGGATAAAGTGCAAACTCCTTAGCATGGTTAGAAAGCCCTTCATGATCCATTACCACTTACCTTGGCACCTTATCTCTCACCACTGCAATCTAATCTTCCAGCGAAACAAATCACTTGCAGATTGAGGTCTTTCTCATCCAGAAGCATTGTATAGTTGCTGTGCGAGAAGCACTTTACCCCAAAGACAGCAGAGGGGTACGTACCTCCCTCCCAAGGTGGAACGCTATCCCTTGTGCCTTTACAGCACACAACACTTCTCATATTGTTGCTTTCGTAAAAAGGAAGGTACTACTTATTTATCTACTACTACTTGTTTATCAGTGTATGCTCAATGTCTTAAATAATGCCTGGCATATTGCAGGTACTCAATACTTACTTACTGAAAAACTGAACTATCTTAGCATTAAACAAAAAGAATTACATGGATTTGTAAAAATAGTGGGCCTCAAAGTATTAGCAAATGGCAAGTGGTTGATAAGAAATAGGCTGCCCAGGCAAGGGAAAAACAATGAATTTAAACTTTCCATATTAACTTGAACACTCTAGGTTCTGCCTAAACAACTAGCAAAATAGTATTCTAGTGAACTAACAAAGATTATGGAGAGTAGACAGAGCACCCTGTACCTCGGCACATTATCTATATACTCAATGTCACGATGTACTTCACAGTGGGCCAGTTTTCCTACTAACATAGAAAATAAGAGGCCATGTGACAGAATTATAAATGTTCAAGGGCATGTCTAGTGACCAAAATATCTTGCTATATATTCTTTGGGAAAACAGTCAAGTATTCATAGACACTACAGAGAAAAACAAAAACTTGGTAATCAGATGGATGAATGAGTGAATAAATGAATGGATGGATGAATAACATGCCAATAATCAACACAGAATACCCTGGAATAGGAACTGTAAGACCACGGGCAAGTCACTCAACTTCCTTTTGCCTCAGTTTCTTATCTGTAAAATGAAATGTTGTGTCTTTAAAGTCATAGTTCATCAAACAAGCTACTCTCCTGGGTTATCACATATACCCAGGACACTCTTCTTTATGTGCTACCTAGATAACACCTATTAATTCTTCAAGCTGACCCTAATTATCCTTTCCTCAGAGAAGCTTTTTGTCAATCTCCACACTAGCTAAGTGTTCTAATATATGTTCCCAAAAAGCTGTGTACTTTCCTTTTATAAATACTCAGCACACATGTAAGCACTTAAAATTCTGTCTTCCCTACCAGTCTGTGAGCTTGTGTCTGGCTTGCTAACTACTTCCCCCCTACCCGCCCCCTGGCATCAAAATATCTAGCAAATGGTAGGTATTCAAGAATTAATTTGCAGAATAAATGAATTAGGTCCTCACAAATCTAAAATTTTAGGACTCAGAAGGTGATCATCATTACCTCTATCGTTGGCTCTAATTACCTTGTCTCCTAAGATCATTTTTTTTTCTATCAACCAACAAATGAATACATTTGACAATCAATCTTGGTATGAAGCTTTTTGGTATGCAAAAATTATTTTCAAAATAAGCTTTAATTGTTCCTAAACTCTCCTATTCTGTTAATCAGAATTAGGTCAAATATCAAATTGTTCATCATCCAAAGATAAGTAAATTACAAGGATCCTTCTTTGACTTGAAAGTGATGCTAACAATTTGAACCTTCTTCTGAGTTTTCTAGTGAAGCCAACTTCACTAAAAGTTTTCCAAATACTAAAAAGGTTATAAAGACAAATTAAGAGAATTTTAAAAGATATTATTTAGAAGCGGTACTATTTAATAAAAAAACAAAACACTTGTCTCTGGTCTTTCTGGACTTTCAAGAGAAATAAAGGAAAGCACCCATTTATTTTATTTAAGAAAATCCAATGTCCTCTCACCAAGAAAGAATTATTTCAAACATATAAAACTAGTAGAGTATATTTTTAAGTATACTTAGACTCATGATAAAGTACTCTCTTTCAGTAGTCACTACTTAGATTCATTTCCTTCAATATAATAGTTAAGATTAATCTTACTAGAGTTACTTGACATGGAAATGCTCTGTAAGTAAATAAAAAACATGATGGCTCACACCTGTACTCCCAGCACTTTGGGAGGCCGAGGCAGGTGGATCACTTGAGGTCAGGAGTTTGAGACCAGCCTGGTCAACATGGTGAAACCCCATCTCCACTAAAAATACAAAAAAAAAAAAAAAATTAGCTGGGCATGGTGGCGCACACCTGCAATCCCAGCTCCTCAGGTGGTGGAGGCAGGAGAATCACTTGAACTCAGCAGGTGGAGGCTGCAGTGAGCTGAGATTGTGCACTGCACTCCAGCCTGGGCGAAAAACAAACAAACAAACAAACAAAAAACCCTCTTATAAATCACATACCCAAAAGAAAAGGTAGGAAACTTGGAATCCAAATATCATGTTCAGTCTATGCTTTAATTTCATCCAAATTTTGGATGCTATTTCATATGCCTTCAGTACTACAGTTGATCAGATCCAAGACGTATTAATAAAAACAGGAACATCCATATCCAAGAGCTCTCAAATCAAGATAAAAGTTCCATTCATTTACTGGAACTGCACTTCAGAAAGGTGAAAGTAGATTCTAGGTTGGGCGCAGTGGCTCATACCTGCAATCCCAGCACTTTGGGAGGCCAAGGCAGGCAGATTGCTTGAGCTCAGGAGTTTAAGACCAGCCTGGGCAACGTGGCAAAACCCCATCTCTGCAAAAAATACAAAAATTAGCCAGGTGTGGTGATATGCACCTGTAGACTCAGTTACCTGGGGGGCTGAGGCACAAGAATCACTTGAGCCCAGGAGGTTGAGGCTGCAGTGAACCATGATCATATCACTACACTCCAGTATGGGTGACAAAGTGAGACCGTGTCTCAAAAAAAAAAAAAAAAAGTAGATTCTAATCAGTAAGATTAGTAGGAGTAAATACTGGCATAAGTGCCCACTGGTTAGAGGAGTATATAGAAGTGCCCTGTGGTTAGAAAAAAGGTAGCTCACACCTTTTTAATTCTGTTTAATAGAGTTAAAAGACAGAGATAAAAGGATTAGTGCAAAGTTGAGATGTTGTTCAAGGAAATGATCAAAGATGAGGTAGGATTCTGTCTGTCTGGGGAATAACCACTAGCTTAAAAAAAAAAAGAGGGAGAACTGGCTACAGAAGGTGAGTCATACACCTAAAATGAGCTCTTTGCTGAACATTTCTTACTGAAGAAGTCTTTTTCTGTATCAACTCTAGACCACTCCTTTGGATTTGGAAAGAACTTGGTCTCCTAAGTATCATGTAACTAACAACTGCCAGCATCCCTGGACCTAGGTCCTAGTAATTCTTGAGTTGCCTCCATGTTTATTATCCATGACAGATCCTTCTTACTAATGTCCCCGACTTTCGCGGGATCAAAATCATTTCGTATTGATTTTGAAGCCCTGTATAGTCGCAACACATATAAACACATCATCAATAAAGATTAACTATTTTTTAAATTAATTTTTACAAAAACAGACATTAGACTCCTTAAAGATCCTCCTTCTGGGGCCTTTAACATGCTCAGCCAATTCCCAAGGTTCCTATCTCCTTAAGCATGTTCACTACAATCTTTCCTCTGATTGGTACCATGCCGAATATTACTTTAAACTCTTCTCAAGGATCTTTTGGAAGATCCCCCAAAACCAGCTCTCTCCTACCAAGTAAACACTCTGCCTGTCGATCAGCTTATATTTGCCTTCTCAACAATCTAGTCAGTATCTCCTGGTGTATCAGAAACTAAAAATTACCAGATGCATATCTAATGGCCTCAAGGAAAGTATGAGTTTGACATTAACAAGGCTTGTGGTGGAAGAAGAGAAAAAAGAGGTACTAAGAAACAAGGTTAAGCTCTCTCCTCCCCCGAATGAATGACGAAGAAATTGGGTCCTTCATTTCACATTACCAAATTCTCCCTCTTCCTCCAAACTGGCTTAAAATGAGTAAGAATGACACAGTATAGCAATAGTTCTGACAAATCAAGAATTACTACTTGGGCAGAATTTTTAAAATCTAGGTTACTAAAATCTCTAGTGGGTTCAAGTAACTACATCTCCACTGTTGGTTCTTATATAGACACAGAAAAGAGAAAAGAAACAGAGTATTCATGTCACATGTTAGCCTTAACAACAAAATAGAATCATTATCCAATTTTCACAGACTGTCAGCACGTTAGAAATCTAGTTCAACTCCTTAGTTTTACAACTGAAGAAACTGAAGCCAAGAAAGATTAAGACACTCGCCTAAGATCACAACTGGTCAATTGGTTTCTTAGCAATTAATCAAAAGTAATTTCTTATTTTCTTCTTCAGGATATAATGTGTTCAGAGGAATCACACAATTGAGCAGGGTCAAATATTATTTCCAAGTAAGACAAGGAAACAGAAAAAATATCGAGATGACAAAGAAAACAAGAGGACTTACCTCTGGGTCTGCTAGGCGCTGAGATAAACCTACAACAAAGACAAGGTTTTTTTGTACGACGCGTACACTAGCCAAATGTTTGCGATTTTCTGATATTTTCTGTTTTCTCTCATTTTGTTTCTGTTTTTTCTCATTCTTTATCCTTTGCAGTTCTTCCTGGGAGAGTGGTTTATAAACTGCTGGGTCTTCTGGATATGGCTTTAAGCATGAAACAAACATAGAAGTTAGCATTAAATTAAAAAATTTAAAAAAACTGCTTAAGTAATTATCTGATTGTTGGTGGTGGGTATGTGTTTATTTGTTGCATTCTCCCTTTATCAGAATGTTTTCATTGCTTAAAAAACTTTTTTATTTAATAAAAGACAAATGTTAAATAAAATACTTCTAATAAAAAATTTTTTTTGGAACTTAGCACAGACCACTTTTAGTGCTAAAACATCTACGGTTTAAAGGCAAAACAACAACAAACCAATCTTGATATTCCCTGCAGTGTCCAACAGAGTTTATGGGAAGATTAAGCTTCTAAGGTGCTACATAAGAAGCAAGGAGTGTAAGTTCTTGCATCTAAATGTGGGTTTTACATATTATAATTAACAAATATTTAATGAAAACCTACTATGTGCTAGGAGATTAATGAAGTTACACATTTGTTCTTAAAGCAATTATTACTGTGCCTGGAACATAGTAATCTCTCAGTAAATACTAGCAATCACACTGTTGTGTGATCTTTTCTTTCTTAGCATTTTGATACCATTTTCATTCCTACTACTAATGCCAGGGCTACTAAATGAGGGCTCTGGAGACAGAATGCTGGCACTGAATCCTAGCTCAGCCATTACGATCTGAGTGACTTCGGTAAAGTCATATGACCTTTCTACCTCAGTCTTCTCATCTGTAACATGGAAACTACACTACTTTATTTATTCACATATAAAGTGACTAACACTGTGTCCTACATATAAGTATTCAAAAGTCAATTATTACTACTAAAAACAAATAGTTAATGATAAATGGAAGACGCGGCAAATTATTTTTTCTCTTCTTCCCTCCCCCCAGACCCGTGCACACACAACACCAACACAGGGGCACATTAAATGCCATAATATTTTAAACTGGATAGGAAGAGATTCCAGGGATGGAAACTCAACTGGTAGGGAAATTGGCACCTATCAGAATACAAGAGTGGGGAACAACAGAAATAATGCCAAACCAAAAAAAAAAAAGGTGGAAACAAGGAAGGGTGGAAGAAATAGCTACAAGCCTGAAATTTTGCTATGACTTTAAACTTAACTTCCATCTCTTCATATGTAAGTGTTAAAAAAAAAAAACAAACTCTCAAATTTGTAAACATACCCAGAGTAACGCTGACAGCAATTAAGAAAGTGAGATTTCACCTTATATTCCACAACTTTTACTAGTATATACCCTGAGGTCTCCAAGGACCCTATTCTTTCCCTTTTATTCCCACTTTCAATTTTAACTTACTGCTTTTTAAGGAAACTTAATACTCTTCATAGTTTACCTTATCATCAATGAATTAGAGCTGGTGACCCAAAAAAGATTCAGGCTTAATCCTTAACAGTTTGGTAGGATGTAAACACCCATACCATTTGATTCCCACATTAAGAATCTGATCTTTGACTTAGTGGATCCTATTTGGCATACTCCAACTAATTTGCGAGTGGAAGGCATACAAAGCAGCTTGCTTAGTAATTTACCTGATTTTGGTATGATTTTAGGACTTTTTCCAGGATCAAATATAAATTTAGTATGATTTCAGAAGCTCAATAAATATTTGCCAAGCGAACATCAAAAGCTACTCTCCAGAATTGAAAACTCAGCATTTCTGTCTTTTAAAAGCCACCAAAACAAACAAACAAAACACACACACACACACACTTTTTTATTAAAACATAAATTATTTCTTGCATTTTAATTTAAGGAACCGAACAGTTAAAGATCTATTAAGGTAAGTTCAGTTCCTCAATCAATTACATAGTCTTCCACATTTAAGTTTTTTCTTAATGCCTTCCTCTCAAAACTTTCTTCTCCACTTACTTTTCTGTACCTACATTAATTATCTCCTTCAAATCTTAATCTATCTGCCTGGATGATTTTTATCCCTTGAAGCTATTTGGAGCTCTAAAGGCACAAATGTAAAAAGATATAAAAGTGAACTATATATTAACTAATTAAAATACTTTTCTATAAGATAACTTAAATTTTTCATTTCCACCTAGAAAAGCTGTTTTCTACCCCAGAATTCCTGGGGTAGTTCCTTTTGAAGTGTTTACAATTAAGTTCATTTGAGGCCAGGCGCAGTGGCTCACGCCTGTAATTCCAGCACTTTGGGAGGCTGAGGTGGGCAGACCACTCGAGGTCAGGAGTTCAAGACCAGCCTGGCCAACGTGGTAAAACCATGTCTCTACCAAAAATATTTTTAAAAATTAGCCAGGTGTGGTAGCATGAGCCTGTAATCCCAGCTACTTGGGAGGCTGAGGCAGGAGAATTGCTTGAACCTGGGAGGCGGAGGTTGCAGTGAGCTGAGATTGTGCCACTGCACTCCAGCCTGGGCGACAGAGCCAGACTCCTTCTCAAAAACAAACAAACAAAAAAACAAACAAGTTCATCTGAAAGCTGTTGCTCTTCACTGACATCTAAAATAGTGATGCTCCACTGCCTGAATGGATCAAACACATGGATTGCTCCTAGTTTTGTTTCAAAGTATAGTTGATGCACTGCATTTTACCAGTCCATAACAAAGTACAAAAACTGAGATAAGCATTCAGAAACTCTCAGAACAACTGACACTACCTCAACATTCAGGTACATCACCAGTGGACTCTGCAGAATAAGATATTTTTCAATGTAGTCAAACATATGACACAAGCAAAATATTAGCCATGCATAATAGCACTCTATATCAGTCTTCAAGAGACAGGGGAAAAGAAAGAAAAGAAAAAATCTGGTTCTTCATCACAGACAGTGTAAGAAGCAATGATGTAACTTTTCTGGGACTTAGATTTTTCTGAGAACTGGCAGAATGTGACAAACACCCTCAAGCTTTTTCCTTTGTTAGCATTCTATGAGGTTGTATAAAATACTGATTAAACATGAGGCAAAGTCATGTAATATTTGAAAATACATGAACACAAAAAAATTGATGGAGAGTGACAAGTAAGAAAAATCAGGTTGCAATATCAACTCTTATCAAGTATATTACTGATGCACCATCATGTTGAGCATATAACACTGAGTTATATTGTTCTCTTAGTCTTTTTGCTATGTTATTCCAAGTTTTGTTCCTATGGAAATATATTTCCATCAGGCTTCAAAGTCAACGTTGTTGGAACATAACTGCTACATAATACAAAAGATACAAACACAGGAGAACATGAGACAGAGTACTGTACTACAATTTACCCTCCAAATATATCTTATTCCAGTACCTTAAAAGAAGTTATAAATACTAGTTGTTTAATCTTAACACCTGAAAAATATAAAATATGCTAACTACAAATAGCAAATGCATAATCAAAAGGTTTATTAACTTCAACTTGTCCAAAAGTTTTATTAAAACATTGGAAAAGCATATATTCCAAAATAGTTCCTCCTCCATTACAATTCCTTCTCTACACACACCACCATATATACCTACTGTACAAACCCAAGGTCAGAATATCAATAAACTAACACAATAAAATAAGGATGAGAGGTAGACTATAAAGATGGGAGGGCTGGGTGCGGTGGCTCACAACTGTAATTCTAGCACTAAGGGAGGGTGAGGTAGGAGGATTGCAAGACCAGCCTGAGCAAAACAATGAGACCCCCATCTCTACAAAAAATAAAAAAAATTAGCCAGGCATGGTGGTGTGCACCTACAGTCGCAGCTACTTGGGAGGCTGAGGCAGGAGGGATGCTTGAGCACAGGAGTTCAAGGCTGCAATGAACTACGATGGCATCACTGTGCTCCAGCTTGGGTGACAAGGCAAGACCCTATTTCAAAAAAAGGGGGGGGAAATGAAGAAACCAAACACGAATAACTGCAAACAGTAAGACTCACAAAGCTAATAATACTAGCACTAAAAATGGATATAAAGAAAAATACAAAGGCCGGGCACGGTGGCTCACGCCTGTAATCCCAGCACTTTGGGAGCCCGAGGCGGGCGGACCACAAGGTCAGGAGATCGAGACCATCCTGGCTAACACGGTGAAACCCCATCTCTACTAAAAATACAAAAAAATTAGCCGGGCGTGGTGGTGGGCACCTGTAGTCCCAGCTACTCAGAAGGCTGGAGCAGGAGAATGGCATGAACCCAGCAGGCAGAACTTGCAGTGAGCCAAGATTGTGCCACTGCACTCCAGCCTGGGTGACAGAGTGAGGCTCCGTCTCAAAAAGAAAAAAAGAAAGAAAAATACAGGCTGGGTGCAGTGGCTAATGTCTGTAATCCCAGTACTTTGGGAGGCCGAGACATGCGGATCACCTGAGGTCAGGAGTTCGAGACCAGCCTGGCCAACATGGTGAAACCCTGTCTCTACTAAAAATACAAAAATGAGCCAGGCGTGATGGCAGGTGCCTGTAATCCCAGCTACTCAGGAGGCTGAGGCAGGAGAATCGCTTGAACCCAGGAGATGGAGCTTGCAGTGAGCCGAGATCACGCCACTGCACTCCAGCCTGGGGGACAAGAGTGAAACTCCATCTCAAAAAAAAAAAAAAAGGAAAAATATATCTGATCAACTTTTTGACTAAAACACACGTTAAATTTCTAGGAATACAGCATCAAATGAAAAGTTACAAGCAGAAAATTTCTCTTTAAACATACTAGTGTGTATTACATATCAAACTAACGCAAAATGGGTTGCCTATGGAGTATTTAGATATAACACTATTTTTAATAGTGATAAACTGCCAAATTACTAGTTTACATGGTTTGCAGTTTCTAGTGTAATTACTTAATTTCTTCCATACGTGTAGTTATGTTTCCACTTTTATTCCAAATGCTATTTACATGTGTCTTCTCTTTACTTTTTATTAAACTTGCTAAGACTTTAATTATTTTATTGGTCTTTTCAGAGAACCAGCTCTAATCTTTACTGAAAAACTTTTTTTTTTTTCCTATTTCACAAAGTTCTGCTTACTCACTCCCTTCCACTGTCATAGGGTTTATTCTTTTTCTGATCCCTTCCACTGTCATAGTACTCATTCTTTTTCTAATTTTTGTTGTTTTCTAACAAATGTAACAGCTTTAGCTTTTCTGCTACATACCACTTTGGCCTCATGCCAGATATTCAGAAGTCATGTTCCAAGTATTGATTCAGAATAATTTGTAATTTTCTTTCTGATCTCTTTAAACCAAGAGTTATGGAGGACCATAATTTATGTATTACAGGTAAATGAACTTTTAAAAAATCCTTTTGCTGTTAACATCTGATTTTATTATACTATTATACTATTTTTTTAGGGTTCTAGTTTCCAGTAATGGAGAGCTAATTAACCCTCTTACTAAAAACCATGAAAAATACAACATAAAAGGTTTTTTTTTTCTTCTTACTAACATCCTAAAAATCTATACTGGAAAAATCCCATGCCAATTTTTGGTTGAAAGTAAAAATTCAGAGGCTAAACAGAAAATCTGATTAACAATAAATGGGGTAGGGAGAGAAAGAGCTAAGGAGAAAGAACATTCAAAGCCCAACACCAGCCCATGGTAGTCTTTGGCAAGATAGGTTCCATGATAAGCTGAGATACAGCCCACCTCCAAATGGTGGGCTCAAGATAAGAACAAATTACAAACGAGAGGATAGTCTCAGGGTAACAACAAACTACAGAAAGGTCAGAGTAAGGTAAGAAAAAAGAAAAAGTAGTTAGGGGAAAATCATCCTGGAGAAATTGTTGAAATCAACCCTAGGGAAGAGTTGCAGCATGGAGATATATTGCTTGGCTAGACCAAAAACCTTTAAGCACATGGCAGCCCTAATGCCAATGCTTTCAGGACCCAGCAGAAGCCAAATTGAAGCCTCTCTAGAGAGGAGCAAATCCACACTAGTCCTTGGGGAACCTTACAAATAATTTTCCCAATGACAACAACAACGAAGCAGCCACATTAACCAAACACAAAGAAATACAACAACATGAGCAACAATAAGCAGAAACACAGCCCACAGACTTCAGCCACTGGAATTACTGGACAAAGATTTTTTTTAAAAATAATGCTTATCTGTTTAAAAAATATATAACCTTGAAAATACCTACAGGGTATAATAATCTATTTTAAAATAACAGCAAGAGAAAAAAAGAGCAAACATTACTTCTAGGTATGGAAAACACAAAACCAATAGTTAAAAACTCAATGGACATATTTAGTGGCAGACTGGATCCAAAAGAAACTATTCCCATATGAGGGCAGATCAGAAGAAATCATTTACTAAGGTATAAAGAAGAAAGAACATACAGAAAAGAGATTAAGAGACATAGAAGACAGTGAAAAAAAATCTGAAAAATATTTAATCAGAGTCACAGAGGAGAAGAAAGAGAAAAAAGGTAATATCTGAAGAGATAATAGCTTAATTTTTATCTTGAACTAAGGAAATTCACCAGCCCACAGATTTAAAAAGTCTCCCAAGGAGGATAAATTTTTAAAATACACAAAGGAGATTTACTTTTTGGAATTGGCTAATTTTTCCATTGTGCCCTGTTTTTTGACCACTGCTCTTGTATTTAAAGTTGTGACAAATTTATCTGTACAAAGTTATACACACACACACATCTTGCTAACTCTGTTATTCAAATTCTCCATTTTCTTTTCATTGTCTACTTCAACTATTTCTAAAATACAGAAGGTGAAGTCTCTCCATTATAAATACGGATGTCAGTTTCTCCTGGTGTTTATAACGGCTCAATATACTTCAAAGCTGTACTGTTAAGTAAATAAAGGTTCATGACTTTGTGGACCTTTTGCCCTTTTAAAATGTGTTTAATCTTGAATTTCATTATGACTAATATCAGTACTATTATGTCTTCTTTCCTATGATTTCCATTTGCCCACTGTATCATTTTTCCCTCCTTTCACTGATATTTTTCTTGAATATGCTTCTAGTCAATCGGTTCTACAAGTTCTGTTAGGAAAAAGAGCAGTCCCCCATTTTCCCTCCTCCTCTGCAACCAGTTGCCTCTTCCTTGAAATAATCATGTTGACTCTTTTAGATGATTCTTTGTCATTTACTACCATATCTCTAAATAATACATTGATATTGCTACTTCTTGATTTCTCAGTTTTAGATATCATCACATTATGCAACTTGAAGATTTAGCCCTGTCAGTTCTCCTCATCAAACATCCCGAGTCCACTTTCTAATTTCTACCATAACTTTGGTTAGGGCAATATTCAGGATTACATTATTATAAAATGCAAATGTTATTTACACACTTTCACTTCCAGCCATGAAAGTAACAGACTAGTCCTATCATCATAAACAACTGGAGAACTAGACAAAATACAGGAAATAACTATTTTCAGACACTGAAGAAACAGGCAATGAACAGCAGGACTGTGATCTCTGAGAAAAAAGAAATAAGACAGATGAATACCATAACTACCCCAGCTTTCTGCTCTTCCAGTATTTACCAGATCCTGGTACTGGGTCCAAAAGTCATAATGAATGGAGGGGACAGACAGTGATAAAAATTAGAAGAGGCTGAGACAACTGAAATTTATGGGGGCAAAATACCACAAAGATGGAGTTAGTCCAAAAAGAATTCCAGAGGTCTACATACAGGAATATTGTGATAGCTAGTTTTCATAGGTGTCTTTCCAACGAAGATACCTAGTAGAGTCCATGCCAATCATGAATTTAGAAAAGAAATAAAAAAAGAATACCAATGACATGCAAACTCTTTCAGAAGGCAGAAGATGAGGAAACATTTCCCAACTCATTTTATGCGGACAGTATTCCTTTGATACCAAAACTGAAAACAATATAAAACTACAAAGAAATACCCTTCATGACACAGACAAAAAAATCTTCTGAAAATATTAGCAAACTGAAATAAAACGGGTAATACATTATAATCAAGTGGAGTTTATCTATGAGAGGAAAACGTGATTCAAAAATTAACATAGGCCAGACGTAGTGGTTCATGCCTATAATCCCAACATTTTAGGAGGCTAAGGCAGGAGGAACACCTGAGGGCAGCAGTTCAAGACCAGCCTGGGCAACATAGCGAGCCCAGTCTCTACAAAGATAAAAAAATTTTTTTAATTATCCAGGTGTGGTGGTGCACACCTGTAGTCCCAGCTACTTGGTAGGCTGAAGCAGGAGAATTGTTTGAGCCCAGGAGGTTGAAGCTGCAGTGAGCTACAATGAGGCCACTGTACTCCACCCTGGGCGAGAGACCAAGACCCTATTGCTTTAAAAAAAACAAAAAACATAAATTACCGTTTCAACAGAATAAAGGGAGAAAAAAGTATAACCATCTCAATAGTATCAAAAAAGGTATTTGGCAAAATTCAACACCATTCATGATAAAATCTCTCAGCAAATTAGGAATAAAGGAAAACTTCCTTGACCTGATAAAGACCAGACCAAAAAATGCACAGACAGCAACATACTTAATGGTGTAATACTTAACGTCTTCTGCTAAGATTGGGAACAAAGACATCTTTCTTATCACTTCTTTTTAACATTAAACACTAGAGGAGTTACCCAGTAGAATTAAGGCAAGAAAAAGAATTTAAAAACACAGAGCCAGGTGCAGTGACTCATGCCTATAATCCCAGCATTTTGGAGGGGGCTGAGGTGGAAGGATGCTTGAGGCCAGGAGTTCAAGACTAGCCTGGGCAACATAGCGAGACCTTTACAAAATTTTTTTTTAAACAATTAGCTGGGCATGGTGGCACATGCCTATAGTCCCACCTACTGGGAAGGCTGAGACAGAAGTACTATTTGAGCCCAGGAGTTCTAGACTGCAGTGAGCCATATTTGTGCCACTGCACTTCATAGCCTGGGTGACAGAGCAAGACCTTGTCTCTAAAAAAAATTTTAAAAAGCAGAGATTGGAAAGGAAAAAGTAAAACTGTCTTTTTGCATAGAACACATAATCACCTATGTAGAAAATCCTAAGGAACCTATTTAATTAATAAGGCTTCTTGATATAGATGGTCAACATTCAAAAGTGGTACATTAGCAATAAACAACTGGAAAATGAAATTTTAGAAACAATATCGGGCTGGGTGCGGTGGCTCATGCCTGTAATCCTGACACTTTGGGAGGCCAAGGCGGGTGGATCACGAGGTCAGGAGATTGAGACCATCCTGGCTAACATGGTGAAACCCCGTCTCTACTAAAAATACAAAAAATTAGCCAGGTGTGGTGGCACGCGTCTGTAGTCCCAGCTACTCCGGAGGCTGAGGCAGGAGAATCACTTGAACCCAGCAGGTGGAGGTTGCAGTGAGCTGAGATCACGCCACTGCACTCCAGCCTGGGTGACACGAGTGAAACTCCATCTCAAAAAAAAAAAAAAAAAAGAAACAATATCATGTGCCATAGCTCAAAAAACATAAAATATGGATAAATATAACAAAGCATGCTGTACTATTATGTATACTGAAAACTATAAAACATTGCTAAAGAAATTTTAAAACATGTAAAGATATACCTTATTCGTGAACTAAAGGAGTCAACATTTTTAAGATGTCATTTTTCCTCAAAATGATCTATCTATATAGTTAATGTAATCTCCATCAAAATCCCAGTAGGCTTTTTGTAGAAACTCACAAACAGATTCAAAAATTTATGTGCAAATGCTAAATACTTAGAATACCCAAAATAAATTCTAAAAAGAATAACAAAGTTGAAAACCTTGTCATGCCAGGTTTCAAAACTTACAGTAATAAAGACAGTATGGTATGAGCATATGGATAGATATAATCATCAATGGACAGAATACAGATGCTAGTATTGGATTTATACATTTATGGGCAATTGACTTTCAAGAAAGATTTCAAAACCAATCAAGAGTGAAAGGAGAGTCTTTTCTGCAAATGATGCTGCAACAAGAATATCAGCATAGGAAAAAAAAAAATGTCATGACCCCTACCTCACATGTGAGCCACTGTAGCATCATATGATTGTTTTTTCATTTCTCTACAACTTTTTGTTTCCCCTAGAGTTAATCTGTTTTGTCTGATTATATTTTTATGTGTTTATTACTAATTCAACCATCAAATCTCTTCAAACTGGCAAAATGGTCTCACAAGACATTTCTCTTTTGGAACACCAAGTATTCTTTTAATTTTATCTTTTTCTACAAATCCCTCTTGGAGTTCTCTGATGTGTTGCATTTTGGACTGGTTGCCCTCTTTACCTTGGGCACAGCTGTCATCCTTTCCCCAGGGGCTTCTCTCCTGTGTTGGATCTCCTGTTTCCTTTATCCCATGATTCTCTGTTCTTTATTCCTACATGTTGGTGGGGCACCTCCTCCAATAGATTCCTGAGAGAGAATGCATGGAAGGTAAAAAAATTTTGAGGTCTCTCAGGTCTGAAAATGTCTTTTAGTGTACCGTCACACTTAACAGTTGAGCAGATACGGAATCCAAAGATGAAAATTGATTTCCTTCAGAAGTGTCTTCTAGCTTGAAGTCTTGCTATTGAGAAATCTGAAACGATTCGGATTCCTTGTCTTTTACATGCGATCTACTATTTTCCTCTGTGGAAGCTTGCAGAACTTCCTTGTCTTTGGTATTCTGGTATTTCAAAATAAAAAAGTTTGTGCTGGATTGACAGGCCCTTTCAATCTGAAAATATGTTCTTTGGTTCTGGGAAATATTCTTCGATCATATTCTTGGATGATTACTTCCCCTCTCTATCACTGTGATCTCGTCCTAGAGTACTGATCTCTTCCTAGAGCACTTAATTGTTTGGTATTTGACGTTCTTGATTGATCCTCAAATGAACTTGATCTCTTCTCCCAAATATTTCATCTCTTTTGCTTTTTGTTTCACTAAAAGATCTTCTCAACTTCATCTTCCAATGCTTTCCTTCAGTTATTTTTGCTATTATATTTTAATTTTCAATGACAATGGTTACTGTTCACTGAATATTCTTCTTTATATCATCCTGTTCTTTTTTTTTTTTTTTTTTTTTTTTCTTGAGGTAGTATCTTGCTCTATCACCCAGGCTGGAGTGCAGTGGCATGAACATGGCTCACTGTAGCTTCAACCTCCTGGGTTCAAGCGATCCTCCCACCTTAGCCTCCTGAGTAGCTGGGACTACAAGCATATGCCACCACACTCAGCTAATTTTTCTTATTGTTATTAGAGATGAGGCCTTGCCATGTTACCCAGGCTGGTCTCAAACTCCTAACCTCAAACAATCCTCCCACCTCAGCCTCCCAAAATGTTGGGATTACAAGCGTGAGCCACCATGTCCAAACCACCATCCTGTTTTTGTTTTATAGATACATTATCTTCTATTATTTCTGAAATAAAAATAATAATACTTCTGTTGAAGTTCTCATTTCCTTGTATAGTCTCTGGTTTCCATGGGAATCAATACAGAATGCCACATCAGTGCACAACCTATGTTCCCATATCTGCTGTTTCCACCAGTAGCTTTCTCAGAAATGCTGCACTAAAAGGACACATAAAAGCAGTCTAAGAAAAAACCAAGTACCCTGTGCCTGTGTTTAGCAGCTAGGACCAAACAGGAACACTAAACTCTCTTGGTTTTTAAAACCTGGCTGTCTCTACTTTTCAAAGATATTAAAGCTAAGAGAAACTTTCTGCAAAACAGGCACGTTTCATATTGTAGACTGAGAACAGGAGCTTGATTCAACTAGCTCCCTACTTGCATCTCCCAAGTTTCTTCAGATCATCTCAATATGCCCCCTCACAGCATGGCCTCTGTAGACCCTGTCCCTGCAGGGTTGGGTTACATGTAAATGGTAGCTTCATGACCCTCTCTAGGCCTCTAGCAACATTGTGGTTTTCGTCTGTGTTAACACAACCACTGTAGATGGCCTCCAGAGACCAAAGACTTGCTCAACTCCGACCGACACAGGCAACTTCATAAATATTTATCTTGCGCTGCACTGAACAGATTCTCTGGCAAGACTAGGCCAGGATTCAGACTCCAAGACTCTCTGCTGCCTGCACTACAAAGTCTGGTGACCAGGAGACCAAGGAGAGGTTCTAGGAGATGTGATTAAGTCAACAAGAAATCAAAAAATTATTCCTGGCCTAATAACAATAACCACCTCAGCTAAAGATTTAACTTGGAAACCCTAAAGGGAGGTTGTCTTAGACCACTGTAATCTGGATTTCTTTTTCTGTAATCTGGATTTCACTGTAATCTGGAAATCACTGTAATCACTGTAATCTGGATTTCTTAACTGTTGGAAAGTTTTGGTGCTCATCCTTAGACAATCTTTCATCTTTTCAATTCATGATCTTATCCAGTCTTGTGATGTTATAAATAACACATGTATGTATGAGATTCTAATAGGAATCTCATACTTAACATGTCTAAAACTGAGTTTCTGATCTTCTCAAATATCTATTCCTGGTGCAGTCTTCCCCATCTCAGTTAATGGCCATTCTTTACTTCCAGGTGTTCAGTCAAAACCCTGCAGTCATCCTCAACTCTCTGTTTGTATGGTGGTTCATGAATAATAAAGTTCATGAATCTTTGCATGTGTGAAAATGTTTTATTATGCCTTTACAGATTAATAAAATTGAGAGCTCTCCTTTCAAAGTTATGTTCCCTCAAAATTTGGGAAAATAAATTTCTCAGTTTATTTTCTATAATTGTAAAATGAAAATACTGGTATTAATTTTAGTCTTGTTCTTTTGTATTCTAAATATTTATCTCTCACAAGCTTTTAGAGTTTTCTCTATTCTAGATGTTCTAAAATTTCACAATTATATAAACAGACATTGATCTTTTTGTCACCTTGCTTCACATTCACAGGGCCCTTCTAATCTAAGACGAATTTTCTTCTATTAGTTCTCTGATTATTTCTTCCTATTCATTTTTAGTTCACTCCTCTGAGACTGCTCTCAGCAGAGATTAGAACCTGTGGATCTATGCTGCTTTTCTTTCATGCTTTCTATTTTTTCTCTTGTTGCATTATATTCTTCAATAAAAACTCACTCAGCACAAGCTTCCAATTTACCAATTTGCTCTTGTAATGTGTCCATTTTGCTTTTCAGGCCATCTGTAAGATTTTTCAAGACCTCTCTAATTTGTTCTTTTTATAAGGAAATATAATCTTTCTACATGAATATGACATTCCCTCTTTCCTTTCCGAAAGGTACCAATGATAGTTTTAAATGTCTTTCTGTTTTGTTTCCTGTGTTAGGATCTTCTGTTTACTGAATTTTGTGCTTCTCTTTCATGATGTTGGTTTTCCTGAAATCTGTGTTAATTCTTTGCTTTTGCACACCTTTACATGTGAGAATCCTGGTAATCTGCCTATAAATGCTATTCTCTTTACTGCAAGATTCTCCTTTGTGACTGTAAGGACATATTGCTGGACAGGTAATCTGCTAGGTATAGAAGCTCCTAGTTCCTCCAGAATGTTTCCATTAACCTTAAGGCTCTGATTCAAACTTATAATCACTGTTTTAATTAGAGGGCACCTGTCTCTGCTACATGGCACAAAAAAGGGGGTAGGCCCATAAGGCTGCTCTGACACCATACTTGACCAACTACACTGATATTTTTCCTAGGATCCTGAAGCACTGCCGTTCCTTTTTTTTTTTTAAGCAGTTTTCTCTTGAGCTGATTTAATGCTTCCTCCTTGAAATTGATTCCAATGTCCTTCTTGTCTTTCAGAGATTCCTCACACTTTCTGGTATTCCCAGGACACCCTTTTATTCATATCAAGCTTTGCTAAAGTTATACTGTTTTTACCTTTAAAATCTTCTATTTTTTTTCTTTTTTTACTTTCTAAGGACTTGAAGTAATTTTAGGTAATCTCTTAAGACTGAAATGATTTTCTTTGTAATTTCCCCAAATAACTAATTTTTCTCTAATGACAATTTAATAACTGGTCCTTTTAAGGTGACTTCATAACATCCCAAAGGGGGAAAAAAAAAAGAAAAGAAAAAGATAAACATCATGAAGGCAACCAAATTTACAATCCTTAAGAGTCTTGGGCAATCCTGAAAGTCATTACTTCTGATGAAATAGTTCAATATGATTGTCTTCTTATGGAATGACTGGGAACCAATTTCTAAAATATAACTAAATGTTTAAAATCCATAAAAAAAATCCAAAAACAAAGAAACTATACAATTAAAACAAAATCTATATAGATTTTGCCCAAAGCTAATGTTAGGGTTTTCATTTACCTTTCCATTCGCATTTCTTAAACTATATCAACTACATGAGATATTATATATATACAAATTATATATACACATTATATATGTTATATATACAATATATGTGTAACTATATAAATGTATAAACTATATTAACATTGAAATAGACCTAACTTTTTATTCATATAATACATATATATATCCACTGGATTAATTTTAAAAATCTAATGATAAATAAACAATGCATTGCCTTCTGAGATTTATTATAAATTCTCAGGTAAGAAAACTGAGACATAGATTATTTTTAAATTTTAGATATCTAAAACACATTTCAGCTTTCTCAAAATTTGATAGTAATGAACACAAGAGGTCTTTAAAATGGGTAATTAGAAAATAAAGTTTAAATTATACAAACATTAAAGAAAAGGCAAATTCTATAATAAAGTGGCAGATATTTGCATTAATCCCTAAGGTCACAAATAAAGTCCTTCAAAATACAAATGTAGCAGTCCTACCTATCCTAGTAGTTAATTCACTATACTGTAATTGTGTTGCTGGTGCTTATCAAAACAATAAAACCCACAGAATATTAAAAATAATAGATTTTTAGAGTTAGGAGGGGCTTTTCTTTTCTTTCTTTCTTTCTTTTTTTTTTTTTGAGACAGAGTCTCACTCTGTTGCCCAGGTTGGAGTGCAGTGGCATGATCTCGGCTCACTGCAAGCTCCATCTCCTGGATTAACGCCATTCTCCTGCCTCAGCCTCCCGAGTAGCTGGGACTATAGGCGCTCGCCACCATGCCTGCCTAATTTTTTGTATTTTTAGTAGAGACGGGGTTTCACTGTGTTAGCCAGGATGGTCTCGATCTCTTGACCTTGTGATCCGCCCGCCTCTGCCTCCCAAAGTGCTGGGATTACAGGCGTGAGCCACCGCGCCCGGCCAGGAGGGGCTTTTCAATAATACAATAGTTCAGAACAGACTATAGACTCAAAAAACATATTTGAATTCCAAACCTCCTACCTACTACTCATAAGTTGATGACTCTGGACAAGTTCTCTAAGCTCCTGTTTCCTTGAGCGTAAAATGGGAACATCGATACCAGCCTAAAATTGCTGTAAGGGCTCAAGAAATGAGCATTTATTATCTTCTGAACAAGAATTTCTCTGTCATTTTAACTCTTTTGAGTAAACATCTTCTCTCCTATTTTGTACTAGAAAACTGAGGTGAATTTCCTCCCACATGTAATATAAAATGTTTTTCTAATTTCATGCAACCCTATCCAAATCCATTACCTCTCTATTCTTAATTTTCTTAAGCAGTAAGCATCCCTGACCATGTCTTTCTCCTCGGATAAAAACAACAAACTAAAGGCCAATCAGAGAGGTTACATGACTTTACAAAGATCATACAGCTAGTAAACAAAGTCAAGACGTGGCCCTGACTCCCAGTGCAGTGTTCTTTCCACCTTATTATGTCTTAAAACAATATACATAATAAAATAATATAATCAGGTGAGGTTTGCACAGTCTTTTAAATTCACTTGCTCATATACATGGCAGCAAAAACACTATACAACTAAAACAAATCACTGTGAAGTTATTTTGAAGTATTTACCTTTCTACATGCAGGACAAAGCCCATTTTCATCAGTGCGAATTCGATGCCAACAAAATCGGCAAATCTGGTAGCCACAGGTGCAAGGGAAAAAGTTGATATCATCTATCTCCAAGGGCTCCATGCAAAGAGGGCACTCCACAGGGTCTTCCTTCGCATCTGGACTGCGAGACATCTTCACGTTTATTAAACAGCAGCAAATGTTTATAATAATTTAAGGGAGAAGGAAGTTCAGCACTGAAAGCTAAAATGTAGGACTTTGACAACCTGCATGAGAAGAAACAAAATACATTGTTTACTACTGGAAAAATGGCACAGTCAACAATTAAGAGTCACACTGTCAAAAAATTTGAAAAATACTGACTGAGCAACTACTGTTACCAACCTGAAATGGCTTTCAGAATGGATTTCTGAAAATTTTTGAATACCAAAACAAAAGGCCTGGCATCATTAATATTTTGGATTCAACATAAATATAAAAGAACTTCCCTTTTTTCTCAATAAAACATTTAGTACTAGCCTATAGCACTAATTATAACACATTTTAGGGGAATAAATAAGGTAAAACAGCACTCTAACTGTCTCATCTTTGACCTAAAACCTAGTAATATTGCCACATAACTAGAAGACTATTACACTATTCTAAAGTTTGTCACAATTTATAAAACAAATCGAATGAAAACAAGAGACTTCAATCATCTATAGTTACATGTTAACATCAAACTCTTGACACAGAAACATAGGCTAAAACTCAGAAAAACTCAGATGCCATAGAAACATAGACCTTAACTATACAACTAATTATGTAATAACATGCCAATGAACACTTCTGAGAAACACGTATTTAACAAAAGTATTCCTATGGTAATACTACAAAAAGCCTACAATAAACAGGAAGAAAGAAGGGAACAAATAGACCTTCATATCACAAACACTTTTTGAAAAGTTAAATAATATAACTTTTTAGATTATGGGGAGTTTTAAATTTTTAGGTAACATTTTAGGCTAAAGCCACTGTTAGATTAAAAGGTTAGGTTGAAATTACTATTTTAAGTTAAAATCTGATAAGCCTGCAAACTAATCTATAATTCTATAGTAATCCCCACCAAAATCGTGGTGGTAATTTTTTACATAATTGGACAAACTGATCCTAAAGGTTACATACAAGAATAAATGCATGAGAATCATTTTGAAGCTTCTGGGGAAAAAAGCAGGAATTTGCCCTGTCATATACCAAATTATACTATAAAGTTACAGTAATTTAAATAACTTCCTATTAGTATAAAATTAGACAAAAGAGCAAAGAAACTAAAGAATCTAGATATAGCTGGGTACAGCAGCTCATGACTGTAATCCCAGCACTTTGAGAGGCCAAGGCAGGAGGATCGCTTGAGGGCAGGAGTTCAACTCCAGCCAGGAGTTCAAGACTAGTGCAACATAGCAAAGCCCCCATGTCTATAACAAATTTTAAAATTAGCTGGGCATGGTGGCGCACACCTGTAGTCCCAGCTACTTGGGAGGCTTGAGGCAAGAGCATCACTTGAGCCCAAGAGTTCAAGGCTGCAGTGAGCTATAATTGTGCCACCGCACTCCAGCATGGGTGACAGAGACCCTGTCTCAAAATCAGAAAAATCTAGAAACAGACTCATGAATTTATGAGATTTTAATATTTGATAAAACGTATAACTCAAGATGGGAAAGCTGGACCATTTTATAAACAGTGATGCGACACTGGGCTATCCATTTGAAGAAAAAATAGTATATAATCTAATACTGCAATTTTAAAAAATCCCAAATGATCTAGTGATCAACAAATTATTGAAGTGTTAAACAAAAAAAACAGATTTTTTTTTTTAAATCTTGGGATATAGAAGGTCTTCATAAGCAAAACAAAAATTCAGAAGCCATAAAAGGAGACAATCAACTTAGCAACATGGAAAGAAGAAAACATAAATAAAATTAAAAGTAAGCATCAGAGTAAAAGATACGCTTGCTACATATAATGAAAAGCTAATGTCCAGAATGTATAAAGAAATCCTACAAAGCAGTAAGACACAGTTTAAAAAAACACAGAGACAAGAAAATGATAAGTAGTTCACAGAAGAATTACAAGTGATTAAAATACATGAAAAAATGATCAATCTTTAGTTAACAGCCAGGTAACTTTTCTTTTTTTACCCCATCAGCCTGTCAAAGAAGTTAGTTTTCACCCAAAGTAGAGAAGTAGAGAGGATCAATGATCTAGACCCTCTTTCAAAAGAGGAAATGGGAACACATTACTTTGCCTTAAGTTACACACTTATTAGTACAGCCTGGATTCCTTCTAGGAAGTTTTAGCCATAGATAATCTGTGCTCTTAATCACTCCCTTATACCATCTCCTAACTAAGAATCTATTCTACATAAATAGTGACACCAACATAGCCAAGTGTTTGGCTATGTTCTACAGCATTATAAGAGTAGAAAACTGCAGGCCGGGTGCAGTGGCTCACGCCTGTAATCCCAGCACTTTGAGAGGCCGAGGCAGGTGAATCACGAGGTCAAGAGATCGAGACATCCTGGCCAACGTGGTGAAATTCTGTCTCTACTAAAAATACAAAAATTAGCTGGGGGTGGTGGCGCATGCCTGTATTCCCAGCTACTTGGGAGGCTGAGGCAAGAGAACTGCTTGAACCCAGGAGGCAGAGGTGGCAGCGAGCCGAGATGACTGCACTCCAGCCTGGTGACAGAGAGAGACTCTGTCTCAAAAAAAAAATAGTAGAAAACTGCAAACAGTATACTGTCCATTAATAGGAAAATCATTAAGTAAATATGATATAACATAAGGTATATTGATCAGAATGTCTATTCTAGTTATACTTTTTAAAGAACAGCAAGTATGAATATACATTACTTTCATAAAAACATATAAACCCTGTATGCGTATACATTTGTTTCACTAAGAAAATAAACACATGGAAGTTTAGACACCAAAATGTTGTTATTTCACAAAAGACAAAATGGAGGTAGGAGACGACTAATTTTTTAAAGAAAAATCCATATTATCTAAATTGCTGCAAAAAAATGTATTTTTTTCACAATTCAAATGGCCCGTTAAAAAAAGAGGAAAATTGTTTTCATTTCCTTTAGAAAAATTAAATTACTTCTCACTTTTGCTAATAATTAGAAGAAAAATACAACAAAATAGTGTCTTCTTGTGAATCTATAATTATTTCGAAATAAAATTAAAAAAAAAAAAAAAGAAATGTCCAGATTTGCCACTATCAGTTTTCGGCATATATACAGTTAGGAGTTTAAAGCTGACTTCTAATAGGTCCTCCAACTTTAAACATCCCAAAACTGTACCTGTAGAAAACATAGACTCAAATATAGGTTCCAATAACAGAAAAGTAAACTGAAATAATCAAATGGTGCTATCTACACTTCTAATACCTTTGATTCTAAGATATCATTTCTTTAACTACAGGTTATTAGAGTTTTAGTGAAGTAATTTATGGAACGTTGGAAAGGAAACAATACATTGGGGCTTATGAATAGAAAAACTTTCTAGAAGGTAAATTACTATAAATAAAAAATGATATACTGAGGTTTTTCTTTTTGATTGTTTCTATCATTTTTTAATTTTAAAAAAGTTTACAAGAGTATGTATCTTTCAGTTTAGGGGGAGGTTTAGAGGAACAAAAAAGGGACAAAGGAGCAAGAAATCCTTCAGATAGTTAATACAAAAGTAAGTACATTTGTGCACCTCTAGCACCATGGAGAGAAGCCACAGAAGCCGGCTGCCAAAAGTAATCTCATAAATGGTAAAAGGTAGGAGGAGTGTAGTCTGATGTGGTAGAACACTGCAATACAAGGTCAAAGAGTTGACTGACTCATCTCTTTCACAAAGTAACTGTATGATCTTGGATAAGAAGTTTAAAAGAATTTGATGTACTCATCTGAACAATGAAGAAACACAAACTTTCAGGGAATTTCAAGTACAGAGCAATTTCCTAAATGTATTATAGTACCCCTCTGAACTAAGCTTTTAAAATAAGCTTTGAAATCGACTCTCCAAAATACCCTTGCCCAAATTTTCATTTAGAGAATAATTTTACTTAATAAGCCAGACAACAAATATTAAAATTAAAACTAAACAGGGCAGCGCGGTGGCTCATGCCTGTAATCCCAGCACTTTGAGAGACCAAGGCGGGCGGATCACCTGAGGTCAGGAGTTCAAGACCAGCCTGGCCAACATGGTGAAACCCCGTCTCTACTAAAAATACAAAAAAATTAGCCGAGCGTGGTGGTGCATGCCTGTAATCCCAGCTATTTGGGAGGCTGAAAAAGGAGAATTGCTTGAACACAGGAGGCGGAGGTTGCAGTCAGCCGAGATTGTGCCACTGCATGGCAGCCTGGGCAACAAGAGCAAAAACTTCATTTCAGAAATAAATAAATAAAATAAAATAAAACAATGCATTCAAATAATAAGATTTAAAATGTTACAAGACATAGAAATAAAATATCTTTTTAAATGAAAAGGGCAAGAAAAGCCAATGATTTCCTGAATGGGGTGCAGGAGTCTTTAGAATTAATTTGGCAGGGAAAAAAATATTCATTTTTAGCCATACACAGTAGCTTACACCTGTAATCCCAGCACCTTGGGTGGCCAAAGCAGCAGGACTACTTGAGGCCAGGAGTTCAAGACCAGCCTGGGCAACACAAGGAGACCTTGTCCCTACGAAAAATTTTTAAAATTAGCCAGGTATGGTGTTGTGTGCCTGTGGTCCCAGCTACTTGGGAGACTGAGGCAGGAGGATTGCTTGACCAAAGGAGGTCGTGGCTGTAGTGAGCCATGTTCACGCCACCATACTCTAGCCTGGGTGATAGAGTGAAACCCCGTCTCAACAACAATTCTGCCAGGCACGCTGGCTCACACCTGTAACCCCAGCACTTTTGGAGGCCAAGGCAGATGGATCTCTTGAGGCCAAAAGTTCAAGACCAGCCTGTGTACCGTGGCGAAACCCTATCTCTACCAAAAAAAAAAAAAAGAAAATTAGCTGGGTTGGTGGCACACGCCTGTAGTCCCAGCTACTTGGGAGGCTGGGGTGGGAAGATTGCTGGAGTCCGGGAGGCAGAGGTTACAGAGAGCCTAGATCACGCCACTGCACTCCAGCCTGGGCAACAGGGCAAGACCCTGTTGCAAAAAAAAAAAAGAAAAAAAAAAAAAAAGCCTTTTCATATACATAATCCAATCCTCACAGTGACTTGGTAAGAACACACTACATCCTTTATAAAATATGAAACTGAAGCTAGAGTGTTAAAGATACAATTCAAAAACAGTACCCAACTTCAAAACTCATGCCCTTTCCAACATGGTGAGACAGAAGTCACGATTACTGATGTTGGAGCTACGTATACTTGGAAGTGGAGTGCAAATGCCCAAAGAATAAAACGAAATTACTTTTTTAAAAGTTAAACTCTATGGCAAATTTTTACCTTATTACTTGAGTTCTTGTTCTCTACATCAACTGTAACTAGTAACTCTGACATGTGTAATAATGTTCCTGCATCACCAAAAATCTCACATACCATGTAGTAAGTACACAAAATAAAAATCATACACTCAAAATTATGTTTGAAAGTGTCTTATCACTTGTAAAGTGTTGCTGTATACATGGTTTTGTGTTTAGGGTCCTGTTCAAAAGATACGTATAAGAATACACGAGAGGCTGGATGCAATGGCTCACACTCACAGTCCTAGCACTTTGGGAGGCTGAGGCAGGCAAATCGTTTGAGCCCAGAGGTTCGAGACCAGCCTGGGCAACATGATGAAACTCCATCTCTACAAAAATGAGCCGGGCGTGGTAGTGCACACCTGTAGTCTTAACTACTCAGGAGGCCGAGGTAGGAGGATCACCTGAGCCAGGAGAGAGAGGCTGCAATAAGCCGTGATGTGGCACTGCTGCACTCCAGCCTGGGGGAGACAGTGAAACCCTGTTTCAAAAAATAATAATAATAATAATAATAATACACAAGAATGTAAGGTAGTACAGCCACTACAGAAAATAGTTTGGTGGTTACTAAACTTAGAATTAGCATATGACCCAGCAATGTCACTCCCAGGTGTATATTCAAAGAACTGAAAGGACTTGAACAGATACTTGTGCACCAGTGTTCCTAACAGTATTTTTGACAATAGCCAAAAAATGGAAAGTAATCCAAGTGTCCATCAATGGAGGGATACACAAAATGTGGTATATCCATACCATGGAATATTAGAACATATTCAGTCATCCTCAGGAACGAGATGGCGGTTCTCTGGAGGCTGAGTGTCCTTTGCGGTGCCCAAGGAGGCTGAGCTCTGTTGCTGTGAACCCCAGTGGTCAGACCTGCTTATATCTCAGCATTTCTTCAGGACCGACCTATCCCAGAATGGTGTGGAGTACAGCACATACACTTGTCACCGAGCCACCATTCTGGTTCCAAGGCTGCATCTCTCCACTGGACTAGCGAGAGGGTTGTCAGTGTTTTGCTCCTGGGTCTGCTTCTGGCTGCTTATTTGAATCCTTGCTCTGCGATGGACTATTCCCTGGTTGCGACCCTCACTCTTCATAGTCACTGGGGCCTTGGACAAGTTGTTACTGACTATGTTCACAGGGATGCCTCGCAGAAAGCTGCCAAGGCAGGGCTTTTGGCACTTTCAGCTTTAACCTTTGCTGGGCTTTGCTATTTCAACTATCATGATGTGGGCATCTGCAAAGCTGTTGCCATGCTGTGGAAGCTCTGACCTTTCTGACTTCATACTTTGAAGAACTGATGTATGCCTCTTTGCCTCTGCTTTGTCATGCCATTAAGCTCACAATAAGGAAGAAATAACAGGTAAGTCCATTGGTGGACAGCCTTCTTCTCATAATCACAAGGTTATTTTCAGAATTTAATCTTTGAGGAAAAGGTTTGAGAGGAATTATATCTAAGAAATTGTGAGACTGAGTTCTGTATTCCGGTGAGTTAATGGGGTTGCCTCCCAGCTTCTTATAAGACTCACAGTATAACTAAACATGATATATGAGCTTTTGCCTTTTAATTTATCAATCTCCTAAAGAGAATCCAGCTTTATTACTATTAGTATATGATCAAACTTCCATATTTGCCCTGGGAATAATGGACAAAGGGAAATACTCTTAATTCATGAATAAAAACTTTGCAGAAAATTAGACAGTGTTTAATTTTCGAAAACTTCCCTCTCTAGTCAGTAGATACCACCTACTGATGGTTACATATACTAGGGAAATTTTAAAATTAGGAAGTGCTGATATCTCACATTATAAATTTCTAAATCCTAGGAAGAAATGCTTGGAGTGCTTCTGAATATAGCGAAGTTCCATTTAAGGGCAAGTTTCCCCTTGTAGACATATCAAAATATTACCAATTGTAAACTGAGATTTAATTCTCAAATGTGTTCTACTTGTTCTAAAACAATCTGTCCACAAATATAAAACTATAAGTAATAAATTGTTATTTTCGCACAATGGGAATCTCTAATGTGAAAATGTATTCTATGAAAATAATTTTTTTAAATAAAATGTTGTATAACAATAAAAAAAGAATATATTGTCACAAAAGGAATCAAATTCTGATACATGCTACAACATGAATGAACTCTGAAAACACTATGCTTTAAGTGAAATAAGCCAGTAACAAGAAGACAAATATTTTATGTTCTCACTTTTGGTTTCTTGTTTTTGAGACAGGGTCTCACTCTCTCACCCAGGCTACAGTGCAGTGAGTGGTGGGATCATAGCTCACTGCAGCCTCAAAATGCTGGGCTTTATAAAGCAAATCCTCCCACCTCAGCCACCTGAGTAGCTGGAACCACAGGTGTGCACCACCACACCCGGCTAATTTTTTAAATATCTATATAGATGGGGTCTCCCTGTGTTGCAAAGGCTGGTCTTGAACTCTGGGCTCAAGTGATCCTCCCGCCTTGGGCTCCCAAAGTGCTGGGATTACAGGCATGAGCCACCATGACCAGCCTGATCTCACTTTTATGAGGTATCTAGAATAGATAAATTCAAAGATACAGAAAGTGGAATAAAGGTTACTCGGGGGCTGGGGGAGAAGAATGGGGAGTTATTACTTAATTGAACAGAGTTTCTGTTTGAGATGCTGAAAAAATTTCTGGAAACAGACAGTGGTGATGGTTATACAACAATGTGAATGTACTTAATGCCACTGAACTGTACATTTGAAAATGGTTAAAATGGTAAATGTTTATGTTACATATATTTTGCCACAATAAAAAAGTCAAAAAAAGAAAAATATGCTGTATACACTTAAATATAGTACATAACAGTACTTTTATAAAATTTTAAAATGATTACTATATTTAATTAACCCTTTAATTTTTTGCCAATCTAATAGATCAATTTTTAATAACTTAAATATGTAGCTAGTGCAACTCCACTGAATACAGTTACACAGAAATAATACTCCTAAGTATATACTATACAACCAAAGTTATATATACACTGTAATTATACATAATTGAAAGCTATTTAAAGATATGAAATACACACACAGACACACACACACACGCACACCTTGGTATTGTATAGCATCTTAAAAGTTTCCATAAATTCTGGAGGTGGTTCTAGCTGGAAATCAAAAAGTAAAAAAGATTAAGAAAAGAAAAAGAAAAAAAAGTTTCCATAAAAACCATACATGCAATATATACATAAAATTATAAACTATATATTTTTATAATTAGTCTGTTCCCACTAGAATGGAAACTTCAGGACTTTATAATTAGTCTGTTCCCACTAGAATGGAAACTTCAGGAGGACAGAAATGACCTGGTGCATCACATTTATGATGGTGTACCATGCAGCTACAACATGGCTTCCAATAAATACTAAGCATTCACACATTTGATGAATATGTAAAAGGAAGAATAAATTATTTGTTATATGTCTGTTATAAACGACAACCTTTGAAAATAAGAAACAGCACTTTAAGTTGTCCATTGTTTCTGTAACATTTCACAAAGCATGTTATTTATATAAACTACACAAAGACAGACTAAAGAGTAGCTATGAACAGTGTGCTAAGTGAAAAAGTTTAAATATCAGCACTAATACTTAATTTCCCCTTTTAAATTAGGTGCCAAAGTACCAATGTATATCTACCATGAATATTCATATACTATAGAACTCAGGACTGTATTACCTTTAGGAAGCAAGAAAAGCTTACTTATGTTTTAGAAATCTATCTACCTAACAACTTTTAAAAGCCTCTCTCATTAAAGGTTAAACTACTATTATACAGAAAAATCAACTATGTAGGACTGCTTTCTACTTCTCTATCACTTTGCTATTTATGTAGTAAAATATTTGTATTTTACTTTTCTAAGATGTAAATAAAAAGCAGCATACAAAGCATCTCATATAGTTTAACATGTCCGCAGAGATAGCTGGGAATCTCTTCCCAAAGGAACTGACTTCATTTGCAAGAGTGTGACGTTCAAGCCTAAAGGCAATATCAAACCCAACATTGAGTGAAAGGCATTTTGGAAGAGATATAATACAGGCTAAACTGTAGGCCAGCTAGTTTGCAGGTGAGAACCAGGGAACAAGACAGCTGGGATGCGCCCCTCTGGGTCTGAACAAATTGTACGTGCAGTGACCTTGAGAGTTGTATGGATCTGGCTAAGAAGCAATTTATGTCCTAGGGTACTGTTAAAGACAACAGAGCAGTCAGCCAGAAATCAGTGGAGCTAAAAAGCTGGGTGTGGTCAGAAAAAGAAACAGAAGAAAGCTCTGCCAAACACTGTCAGCCCAACACTGCCAGGTGCCATGCGGGCACACACAAGTCTGTGCCCCTAAGGAGCAACACCAGAGGCTTAAACACTGCAAGGAGGAAACAGAAGTCACTGAAACATGGAAAGAGAAGTCACTAAACAAATAAGCAAATAACTGTAACAAGCCCTGGAAACGAGCAGGGGGTTGAAAGATCAGTACCCAGAGTTGTTGCAATGTTATACAAGATGTTCAGTTTCCAACATAAAATTACAAGCCATGTAAAGAAATAGTAAAGTGCTGAGCGTGGTGGCTCATGCCTGTAATCCCAGCACTTTGGGAGGAAGAGGTGAGTGAATCACGAGGTCAGGAGTTCGAGACCAGCCTGGCCAACATGGTGAAACTCTGTCTCTACCAAAAATACAAAAAATTAGCCAGGCGTGGTGGCGGGCACCTGTAATCGCAGCTACTAGGGAGGCTGAAGCAGAAGAACTCCTTGAACCCAGGAGACAGAGGTTGCAGTGAGCGGAGAATCAGCTTGGGTGACAGAGCAACTCTGTCAAAAAAAAAAAAAAAAAAAAGGGAGGGAGGAAGGATGGGAGGGAGGGAGGGAGGAAGGAAGGAAGGACCCATATACCAGAGAAAAATAAAGGCAAAAGACACTACCTGCAAGAGCAACCAGATGATGGATTTAATCGACTTCAAAAAGCCATAATAAATATGTCCAAAGAACTAAAGGATACCATAATTGCAGAAGGAAGGTATAATGACAGTATCTCAGCAAATAGACAATATCGATAAAGAGACATTATTAAAAAGAACCAAATGGAAATTCTGGAGTTAAACACTGACTAGAAAAAAATCACTAGAGGAGCTCAAAAGTACATTTGAACTGGCAGAAAAAAGAACTGGCAAACTTGAAGATAGATTGATAGAGATGATGCAATCCAAAGAATAGAGAGGGAAAAAAAGAGTGAAAAAAATACAAAGCCTCAGAGAAATATGAAACATCATTAAGCACATGAACATACACATAATGGGAGTAGTAAACAGACAGGAGAGAGAGGGAAAGGGAAAGAAAAACTATCTTAAGTAATGATGACTGCATAAAAATGAAGAACTACAGGTAACACAGATGAATCTCCCAAACATAATTTGAGCAAAAACAGCAAGACAAAGTATACGATGCTGGTCATATAAATTTCAACAAAGGAAACTATATTTTAGGGATGCACATAAAGGTGATAAAAGTCATGACAGTGACTACCTCTAAGGAAAGGGAGAGGATTTCAAATGGCAAGGGGTGTATGCGGCAGGAGGATTCTGAGGTATGTGAAATATTCTGCTTTTGACCTCAGAAGAGTCTACAAAGACATCCACTTTATAACGAAACTGTACATGTTTTATATGTTTCTGAATGTACATTTCCTTTTTCAAAGTTTTAAAAGAAAGAGATACTAGCTGCAAATTTCCAAGAATTGGTTAAAAGTAATCCCTAGACCCAGAAAGTACAACATACCCAAATGTGATCAATAAACCCACATCCAGACACAAGTAGTAAAATTGCACAACACTAAAGACAACAAGAACCAAAAAAGAAGCCGTAAAGAAAGAATCCTTCACCCAATGGAATAATTACAGTAACAGCAAGTAGCAGCAAGGAAGCCAGAAGGCAGGGATGTATCTTCAAGATATGAAGAGAAAATTACTGTCAACCTACAACTGAGCACCTAGGAAATAACAACTCTGAAAAATGAGAGTAAAATTATAAAAAGACATTTCAAAGACAACTGAAAAGACTTTGACATGGACTAGGTGTTAGATGATGTTAAGGAATTACTGCTAATTTAGTTAGGAATGAGAATATTGTGGGTTTTTTTTTTTAACCTCTTCTCTAGGAGATACATTCTAAAGTATTTACAGACTTCATAATTGGATATTCCAGCAGGAAGGAAGGCACAGAGAGGTAAAGAGACCCCTCTTTAAACATCAAATGATAAAGTATCAATAACAGGAAACTGAGGAATGGAAATACTAGATTTCATCATAGCATTTGTTCTACTTTCATGTATGCTTAAAAATTTTCATGATAAACAGCTAAAAATAGGCACAGTGGCCAACACGTGTAATCCCAGCTACTTGGGAAACTGAGGCAGGAGAATCGCTTAAGCCCAGGAGTTCAAGGCCAGCCTGGGCAACATAGTAAGACCCTGATTCAAAAAGAGAAATGAGGCTAAATTAAAAATTAAATAAACAAAAACAGGCAATTTACCACTAAAAGGTCTCCACTAATGAAACTTCTGAAGATGTTTCATCTTCAGAAGGAGGAAAATAATCCAGGACAGTCAGAAATTTTTTTTCTGTTTGTTTGTTTGTGTCAGGGTCTCACTCTGTCATCCAGGCTGGAGCGCAGTGGTGTGATCTCAGCTCACTGCAACCTCCGCCTCCTGGGTTCAAGCGATTCTCCTTCCTCAGCCTCTTGAGTAGCTGGGATTACAGGTGCACACCACCACGCCTGGCTAATTTTTGTATTTTTGGTACAGACGGGGTTTCACCATGTTGAATAGGCTGTTCTCAAACTCCTGGCCTCAAGTGATCCACCTGCCTCAGCCTCCTGAAGTGCTGTGATTACAGGCAGGAGCCGCTGTGCCCAGCCACAGTCAGAAATTGAAGGGATGGTAAGGAAAGATGTGGTAAAAATGTGGGTAAACTGAATCACACATTTCTCTATAAAATAACAACAATGTCTGTCTAATTTGTTAGATTTAAAAAGGATAAAATGTCGTTGGGAGGGGAGTGATATAAGATAAACTGCTCTAAGGTCCAACTTAAAGAGTAACATGAATGGTCAGGAGGTCAAGGCATTAAGAATCACTTGAACCCAGGAGGCAGAGGTTGCAGTGAGCCGAGATCACGCCACTGCACTCCAGCCTGGGTGACAAAGTGAAACTGACTCAAAAAAGAAAAATAAGACCCTCCAAAAAAAAGAGGGTACAAAAAGAGTAACATGAATGGTAAAATTTCAAGGGTAATCACATAATCCTCTACGATCTACTAACCCCACCTCTGTATAACAGCCTTAGAGAAAGAGTTGCACATCTGCATGAGTACAAGCAATTGCAGGAATGTTTTGCAATAGCAAAAAATTGGGACTCCCAATGTCTATCAATAGGAAAGGCTAAGTTACTGTATATCAATAAAATTAAAGCAGTTTAAAGAACTAAATCTGTACATACTAACATACTGAATGAAAAGAAAACTAATTGCAGGTACTGTGTAACAGTTGTGTTTTGTTTTGTCTTGTTTTTGTTCGAGAGATTATCATTCTGTGCCCCAGGCTGGAATGCATGGCGTGATCTTGGCTCACTGCAACATCTACCTCCCAGGTTCAAGCGATTCTCGTCCCTCAGATTTCCTAGTAGCTGGGATTACAGGCATGCACCACCACACCTGGCTAATTTTTGTATTTTTAGTAGAAACAGGGTTTCATCACATTGGACGGGCTGGTCTTGAACTCCTGGACTGAAGTGAACTGCCCACCTCGACCTCCCAAAGTGCTGGAATTACAGGCATGAGCTACCACACCCAGCCAACTGTTTTTACACTAAAAAAGAAATCATACATGTTCTCTACATATGTATAGTATAAGCAAAACCTTAGGGGGAAAAATGACATATAAACTGATAATAGTGATTACCTTTAGGAAAATAAAGAAGGGAATGGGATCAATCAGAAACCTGAACCTTATCTATGTGTTTTTGCAAAGAGACTATTTATGTATTTCTTCTATAATAGCAATTAACTTTTAAAAGACAACTTTTTAAAGAGTATTACACTTTGAATCCTTTGAGTGCAAAGACTGTGCCTATGTTATTCAACACTGTACCACAGACATGTGCAAGTATTATATGCTCCCACAACTGTATATGGAGTATGGCAGAGAGACGAATAAAAGAGTGATTCAGGCTGGGTGCAGTGGCTCGCAGCTGTAATCCCAGCACTTTGTGAGGCTGAGGAGGGAGGCTCACCTGATGCTAGGAGTTCAAGACCAGCCTGGGCAACACAGCGAGACCCTATCAGTGCAAAAAATAGCTGGGCATGGTGGAGCACACCTGTAGTGCCAGCTACTGCAGAGGCTGAGGCAGAAGGATCGCTTGAGCCCAGGAGTTCAAGGCTGCAGTGAGCTATGATCACGTCACTACACCGTAGCCTGGATGACAGAGTGAGAACCTGTCTCTAAAAGAGGAATAGTAATGAAAGAGTGTATCAAAGGACATATAAGAATATAGGGACAGGCATGGTGGCTCATGCCTGAACTAGCACTTTGGGAGGCCAAGGCAGGTGGATCACCTGAGGTCAGGAGTTCGAGACCAGTCTGGTCAACATGGCGAAACCCTGTTTCTACTAAAAATACAAAAATTAGCCAGGCGTGGTGGCACACACTTCTAATCCCAGCTACTTGGGAGGCTGAGGCAGGAGAACCACATGAATCTGGGAGGCGGAGGTTGCAGTGAGCTGAGGTCATATCACTGCATTCCAGCCTGGGCAACAACAGCGAAACTCCATCTCAAAAAAAGAAAAAGAAAAGAAAATAGCAGTGTCTGTCACTGAGTAGAGGGCTAGAGGTAGTTTGTTTTCTTCCTTTTATTTTTCAATCTTTAGAAATGAACATTTACTTTCATAATGAGAAAAACTATATTAAATTAGTTGAAAATCTAGGTATAACGGACAAATAAAAAGGGACAATAGAGTGATGAGATGAAAAAACTTCTGAATGTATAATTAGAGATTAGCATCAATATGTTTCCTATTAATTTAATGCTCAGGAGGAGGCTAGGAGTTTATGAAATTAAAGGCTAAGCCTGATGAAAGTGTTATTAATAGGTAAAATCAAATCTGCACAAAATCGAAGCTGAGTCTAATTAGTGTGCTAAATAATTCTCTACTACACTTGTGAAGGTTGTCAAGAAAAGGAATTGCCTATATGAATTTATTTTCAACTGAAAAATAAAGTTTTATTTGGGGGAAAAAGTATCTGATAGGGTACAACACCTTTGAAGTTTGTAAGGACTTATCTAGAAACCTAATTAAAACAAAAGGATCCAGGTATTGTAAGCTTAAAACCCTTCTAGTCCATCTGGACTCATATAAATTAGTCTTTTTAGAGATACTTCTGTACATCAATTTACAGTATACCACTAGTAATGGATAAAACAGAAAAAATTAATCCAAGGAGAAACACTAAACTGAAAATGAAGTGCAAGACCCAGTCTTAGCCAGTGAATTTTTTTTTTTTAAGCTCATGTTTATTAGCCTGGTTAAATGGAACCAGTTCTTTAGCCAAACTGTCAGCCAGTCACTTAGATTCTACCACCTCCTAAATTCTAACCCCAGATGGCATGCTACTAATCTTATGCTCCTTGCCCACCAAGAGATCTCTTCCACTGTATCTGTCTCAAACTTCATTCAGGAACATCCTGCCACCACTTCCCCAGTTCCACTTCATGGAAAGCACTGATTCATATGGAAGTCCACCCTTTCAGTGTTTTGGGCTAGGCAGGGCATAAGGGGACATGGAGGAAGCGTACAGTAAGATAGAATTCATGAAGGAGGGCAGATAACAGGTATCTGGGTAAATAATGATTTTTAAATGAAAGAAAATTATTTTTGAAAATTTAAACAAAAATAAAACAAGCTTATGTATGAGTATTTTCCTGGAACTGTTTTTTATATATATATTATATATATGTTATATATAAAACATATAAATATATGTTATATTATATATATGTTATATAATATATAATATATAATATATGTTATATTATATATGTTATATTATATATGTTATATGTTATATATACAATATGTTATATTATATACAATATATGTTATATTATATATACAATATATGTTATATATACAATATATGTTATATTATATATAATATATGTTATATTATATATGCTATATATTTTATATATGTTATATTATATAACATATGTAACATGTTATATTATATATAACATATAACATATGTAACATATGTTACATTATATATAACATGTTACATTATATATAACACGTGTTACATTATAACACGTGTTACATTATATATAACACGTGTTACATTATATATAACATATAACACGTGTTACATTATATATAACATATAACACGTGTTATATTATATATAACATATAACACGTGTTATATTATATATAACATATAACACGTGTTATATTATATATAACATATAACACGTGTTATATTATATATAACATATAACACGTGTTATATTATATATAACATATATAACGTGTTATATTATATATAACATATATAACGTGTTATATTATATATAACATATAACGTGTTATATTATATATAACATATAACGTGTTATATTATATATAACATATATATGATACAAAAATATTTTTATATATAAATATATAATAAATACATATAATAATATATAATAAATATATATAAATATGTATATATATATATATATATATATGCTGATACAGCAGCTCATGCCTGTAATCCCAGCACTTTGGGAGGCCAAGGTAGGTGGATCGCTTGAGCTCAGGAGTTCAAGATCAGCCTGGGCAATATGGCGAAACCCTATCTCTATAAAAAATACATATACATACATATATATTTGATTTCTAGATATGCTACCATGCAGCCATCTGGAATAAAACTAAATAATAAATACTTTTAAGGGGCCTAAAATACAGAAATATAGCTATTAATTCTTCTTTAAAAGGAAGAAAAAATTTAGTGTTTTAATGTTTGTTCCTCCCTAATCTCCATGTGTGCCTCACTTCTATTATGACTAAGTAAAGCCTAGAATGGTAACCGTTTTACACCATAAAACTAAAATAGTAAAGTCAAGAGTCCTCTGGTCCACATACAACTAGTTAATTCCTGTTTCCAATAGAAAATGTTCCACTAGAAAATGTTAACCAAATTACTATTACTATAGAAAGTCTCACAGAGACTGTATATGTCAGAATGTTTTCAAGAATAAAACAAGGCCGGGTGCAGCAACTCATGCCTGTAATCTCAGCACTTTGGGAGGCCAAGGCAGGTGGATCACTTGAGCTCAGGAGTTAAAGACCAGCCTGGGCAATATGGTGAAACCCTATCTCTATAAAAATAAAAAATTAATTAAAAATTAAAAAAAAAAAATTAGCCAGGCGCGGTGGTGCGCACCTGTGGTCCCAGCTACTCAGGAGGGTGAGGCAGGAGAATCACCTGAGCCTGGGAAGTGGAGGTTGCAGTGAGCCAAGAGTAAAAGCCTGTCTCAAAAAAAAAATAAAAAAAGTAAATAAGTAAAAACAAAAAGGAGCTTGAGACCAGCCTGGGCAACGTGGTGAAACTCCATCTCTACAAAAAGTACAATAATGAGCTGGGTATGGTGGCATTTGCCTGTAGTCCCAGGGGGCTCAGGCACAAGAATCACTTGAGCCTGGGAAGAGGAGGCTGTAGTGAGCTGAGATCATGCCACTTCACTCCAGCCTGTGTGACAGAGTGACAGCGTCTCAAAATAAAATAAAATAAAACAAAACAAAACATTCTATAAACATAAAGGACCAAATATACACAACACTAGCTCAATTACAATTGTGGAAAACAAATTGGTCAGCCACAGTAGCTCACACTAGTAATCCCAGCACTTTGGGAGGCTGAGGCAAGAGGATCACTTGAAGCCAGGAGACCAGCCTGGACTACAAAGCGAGGCCCCGTGTGAAAAAAGGACAGGACAGGACAGGAATAGAAAGAATAGCAAGGCACAGTGGTGTGTGTCTGTAGTCCCAGCTACTTGGGAGGCTGAGGTGGGAGGATCACTTGAGCCAAGGATTTGAAGGCTGCAGTGACCTAGGATCATACCGCTGCACTCCAGCCTCGGGAAGAGAGCAAAATCCTGTTCTCCTAAAAAAAAAACTATGTGGTGAAGAAAAAAGCTTTAAATTCATATAGCAATGCCAACCAATTCAGCCAACTCAAAGGCTGTGCTTTGAATATAGAAAATAATGGTCAATACATATATGGGTGCTAGTTTTACTAATCTTGAAATTGCACATAAATATATTCTATACACATTTAAAAAACAATTTCAAAATAAAAGTCTACCAACCAACTATGGACAAACGAATTTATTTATTTTGCAACAAAAGTGGCCTATTTAAATAAATATATACTTTAGGTGTCTTCAGGAAGTTTAAGCCCATAGGTTTAAAAAAAAAGACTAAGGCCAGGCACTGTGGCTCATGCCTGTAATCCCAGCACTTTTGGAGGCTGAGGCGGGCTGATTACTTGAGGCCAGGAGCTCAAGACCAGCCTGGCCAACATGGTGAAACCCTATCTCTACTAAAAATAAAAAATTAGCTGGGCATGGTGGTGCATGCCTGTAGTCCCAACTATTGGAGAGGCTGAGGCACGAGGTGAATCTGTGAGGTGGAAGTTGCAGTGAGCCAAGATTGTGCCACTGCACTCCAGTCTGGGCAACAGAGCAAGACTGTCTCAAAAAAACGAACAAACAAAAAAAGACTAAAACATAAAAGCGTGTAATATCTGAGAACAGAATATTTTGTTTACTTAATTGTGGGATAGAAACTCACTTACACCACTGCCATCTTAGAAAGTAAAACCCCCATTTAAAAATGTAACATTGACGAAAACAGAAGAGAATCTAGAGATTCGGAAACATTTTTGTTGAAGGGCTAAACAGTAAATATCTTATGCTTTACTGGCCATTCAAACATTACAATTACTCTACTGCTTAAATGCAAAGGCAGTCACAGGCTATACACAAATGAGTAAGTGCGGCTGTATTCCAATAAAACTATCTATGGACATTGAAAACTGAATTTCACTTAATTTTCTCATATTACAAAATACCGAGTTTTTTGAATTATTTTTTCTACCATTCTCTCACGCCTCACAAAAACAAGCAGCAGGAAGGATTTCTGCAGTGGGACGCAGTTTACCAACCTCTGCTCTGATCTAAACCAACGAGGAAACCTCACAGTTGATCATAAGTCTAAATCCTTGACCTCTTCCAAATCTTTTTCTCTTATACTTCTTCCTGAAGAAATCTTTTGATTACATATTAGGCAAATGGTTTCTCTCTATTTTAAGGATGTACTTTTACAAGCTGTGGTATATAATATGAAATATAATCATCCGTCGGTATCACTGGAGGACCTCCCCACCTTCTATGGATACAAAAATCAGAGGAAGCTCAAGTCCCTTATATAAAATGGTTTACTATTTGCATATAACATATGCAATCCTCCCATTTATTTTAAATCATGTCTAGATTACTTATAACTCAGTAAATGCTATATAAACAGTTACTGTGACGTAATTTTTTTATTTATATTTTTTGTTGTCTCCACCCCACCCCCGAAAATTTTCCATCCATGGCTGGTTGAATCCACATATACAGAAGGCCAACTGTATATAAAGGGTTCAGTACTATCTGCAGTTTCAGGCAATCACTGGGGGTCTTGGAAGGCATCACCCATGGATAAGGGAGGACTACTGTGTAAGATGGGAAAAGAAGTAAAACTAGTCTTTATTTGCAGATGACATGATTTTGTACATAGAAACCCCAAAATAACAGAAATCTACTATAACTACTAATTTAGCAAGATCACTGGCTATAAAACCAATATAAAAAAATCCACTGTATTTCGAAATACTAGTAACATGCAATGGAAACAAAGTAAAATTGTAATAACACTTAAACAGCATCAAATAAAACATCAAATATCAAGGAATAAATTTAATGAGATGTGAAACATATTTACATTAAACCACAAAATACTAGAGAGAGAAAAGAAAGAAGACTGGATGTTGGCAACAACAGGGAGCATACATTTGTAAAAGGTCAGTATTATCTAACTGTACTTCAATAATACACAGTGAAAGGAAAGGAAGGGAAGGGAAGGAGACAAAGGGAAGGAGAAATGGAAGGAAGAAATGTTATTTGAGGTTTAATTCTATGATTTGGCTAAGTCAAAATCTGTATCTGAAAGTAACACCAATGCATGCTTTTGTGGAAAGAAGCGTTCTCTATGATACACAGTATCTCGCATTGTAAGAGATACACCTTAAAATAGTACTATTTTCTTTGGACAACTAACTATCATTATTACATGCGCAGCCTATTTAAACTTTGAGAATAATAAATTAATAGGATTTTGAGATAAGTTCTATTTTAATGTTTCCAAAAATTTGTAAGTTTCAATGGCGTCTCCATGTTTCTAATACTATTTTACATAAAATATCTGTTCTCTTTCTGACTTAAAACTCTATTCAGATTTAATTTTTCCATACCCAAAGGTAAATTATTTAACTTCATTGTAATATAATTAGCAATGACATAAAAGCAACAATTAGAAAAAATATCTAAGTCACCACGGACTCTATAGTATATAAAACTTTCCGTACCTATACAGATATCCAGAGTATATGTATGTGCATGTGTGTGTGTGTGTGTGTGTGTTTTGTAAAGGATCTTACTGCATACAGTTCTGGAATTTGGTCTACCCCACTCTTAATGCAATCAACATTTCTCCTTTGTGTAAATCATAGGTTACGACTCTCAATGAATATTATATTCTACTACATAGATGTCCTAAAATTTATTTAACCAGTCTCCTGTTACTGAACATTTGTTTCAAAGTTTTTACTACTGTAAACAACATTGTAACAAACACTCCATGTGTGTTGATTTTCTTCATTTATGTTATTTCACCTATACAGGCATACCTCAAAGATATTGTAGATTCAGTTCCAGGCACCTGCAATTACCACTATAAAGCAAGTCACACAAATTTTTTGGTTTCATGGTGCATATTAAAGATACGTTTACACTATACTGTAGTATATCAGATATGCAATAGCATTATGTCTAGAAAACAGTGTATACACCTTAATTTAAAAATACTTTACTGCTAAAAAATGATAAGATCATCTCAGCCTTCAGACAGTCACAGTCTTTTTGCTGGTGGAGGGTCTTGCCTTGATGTTGATGGCTGCTGACTGATCAGGGTGGTGGTTGCCAAAAGATGGAGTAGCTGTAGCAATTTCTTAAAATAAGACAATAAAGTTTGCCACATCCATTGACTCTCTCTTTCACGAAAGATTTCTCTGTAGCATGTGATACTGTTTGATAGCATTTTACCCACGTAGAACCTCTTTCAAAATTGGAGGCAATCCTCTCGAACCCTGTCACTGCTTTGTCAAATAAGTTTATTAAATATTCTAAATCCTTTGTTGTCATTTCAACAATATTCACAGCATCTTCAGGAGAAGGTTCCATCTCTAAAAACCACTTTCTTTGCTCATTCTTATGAGGCAACTCCTTATCTGTTCAAATTTTATCATGAGATTGCAGCAATTCAGTCACATCTTCAGGCTCTACTTCTAATTCTAGTTATCTTGCTATTTCTACCATATCTGCAGTTACTTCCCACGATGAAGTCTTAAACCTCTCAAAGTCATCCATGAGAGATGAAATCAACTTCTTCCAAACCCCTGCTAATGTTGGTATTTTTACCTCCTCCCACCAATCAGGGATGTTATTAATGGGTTCTAGAATGATGAATCCTTTCCAGAAGGTTTTCAATTTATTTTGCCCAGATCCATTGGAGGAATCACTATCTACAGCAACTATAGCCTTATGAACATTGTATTTCTTAAATAAGATTATGTGAAACTCAAAATTACTCCTGGATCCATGGACTGCAGAATAGATGTTGTGTTAGCAGGAATGAAAACAACATTAATCTCCTTCTACATCTCCATCAAAGCTCTCAGGTCATCAGGGCAATGCACAGGGACAGTTTGAAAGGAATCTTTTTTTTCTGAGCAGTAGGTCTCAACAGCGGGCTTAACATTCCCTAAACCATGCTGTAAACAGATATGCTGTCAGACAGGCTTTCTACCATTCTCTCACGCCTCACAAAAACAAGCAGCAGGAAGGATTTCTGCAGTGGGACACAGTTTACCAACCTCTGCTCTGATCTAAACCAACAAGGAAACCTCACAATTGATCATAAGTCTAAATCCTAGACCTCTTTCAAATCTTTTTCTCTTATACTTCTCCCTGAAGAAATCTTTCGACTATTAGGCAAATGGTTTCTCTATTCTAAGGATGGACTTTTACAAGCTGTGGTATATAACATGAAATATAATCATCCGTCAGTATCCTTGGAGGACTTGTTCCAGGACCTCCTCACCTCCTATGGATACAAAAATCAGAGGAAGCTCAAGTCCCTTATATAAAATGGTTGTTCCATTTACAGAGCATAGGCAGGGTAGATTTAGCATAATTCCTAAGGGCCCTGTGGTTTTCAGAACAGTCCATGAGCACTGACTGCAACTTGAAGTCTCCAGCTGCATTAACCCCTAATAAGAGTCAGCTTACCCTTTGAAGCTTTGAAGCCTTGAAGCCAGGCACTGACTTCTCCTTTCTAGTAATCAAAGTCTTAGAAAGCTGTTTCATCTACATTGAAAATCTGTTTAGTGTAGCCATCTTCATCCATGATCTTAGCCAGATCTTCCGGACAACTGACTACAGTTTCTACATCAGCACTTGGTGTTTCACCTAGCACTTTTATGTTATGGAAATGGCTTCCTTCCTTAAACATCATGAGCCAATCTCAGCTAGTTTCAAACTTTTCTTCTGTAGCTCTCTCACTTCTCTCAGCTTTCATACAATGGAAGAGAGTTAAAGCCTTACTCTGGATGTGAGTTAGAGCTTTGCTCTGGATTAGGTTGTGGTTTAAGGAAATTATGTGACTGGTTTCATCTTCTAGGTAGACGACTCAAACTTTCTCCATGTCCACAATAAGGCTGTCTCACTTTCTTATCATTCATGTGTTCACTGGAGTAGCACTTTCAATCTCCCTCAAGTTTTCCTTTGCATTCAGAACTCGGCTAATTGTTTGGTGCAAAAGCCCTACTTTTTGGCCTATCTCATGAGGCTTTTGACATGCCTTCTTCACTGAACTTAATCATTTCTAGCTTTTGGTTTAAAGTGAGAGACGTGTGATTCTTTCTTTCATTTGAATACTTAGAAAATGACCTAATTTCAATATCGTTGTGTTTCAGGGAGTAAGGAGGACCCAGAGGGAGACAGACAGAGCAATAGCCAGTCAGCAGAGCAGTCAGAACACATACAACATGTATTGATTAAGTTCATCATTTTACATAGGTGCAGTTCCCAGCATCTCAAAACAGCTGTAATAGTAACATCAAAGATCACTGACCAGAGATCACCGTAACAGACATAATAATCATTAAAAAGTGTGAAATATTGTGAGAATTACCCAAATGTGACACCGAAACATGAAGTGAGTATACGCTGTTGAAAAATGCCACTGATAGACTTGCTTGACTCAGGGTTGCCAAAAACCTTCAATTTGGGAAAAAAAGCAGTATCTATGAAGCACTTATTAAAGCAGTACATAATAAGGCAACTTATGCCTGTAATTCTGAATTGCCTGAAATGGTTCTATGTGACCATGTAGAGCTTTCTTCAGGATTCAACAAATTTTTTTCTGCAAGGGCCAGATTGTAGGTATTTCAGGCTACATAGGCACATACAATCTCTGTTCTATATTCTTTGTTTCATTTTTACAAACCTGTAAAAATGTAAAAACCATTTTTAGCTCATGGACTTTACAAAAAACAGTCCATGAATAATGGGGCCTGCAGGGCATAGTTTGCCAACACCTGGTTTAGATCACATTCTACAAAGATCTGTGAAAGCAGAAAATTACCCCACAATTTTAGGTGGTGTGTGCCAGTCACCACATTTTTTTGAAAAGTCTAGTGTGATGATTCTTAGCTACATTTAAGAAATAAATTTCATATATCTTCTTTTAATTCTCACCCCCACACAGACTAATCAAAATTTATAATTTAAATTTTTATGAAGTCTAGTATGCAAAAAAGAAATAAGCAATTTTAAAGATGCTTATTAGAATAAATGGTTTTGCTAATGTTCATAACTTATCAACTACTTTTATCAAATATTCAGAGGATACTCCCTGAAAGGCTGCTCCTAACAAACCCTGTACACCCAACTGTGGCTACATAATGACTCACAGCTACAGGAATAAATATCATCATCTAATTGTCCTTATCTCAGTTCACAGCCTGTCCCTGCTTTACCCATTAAATCTTTGGAAATAACAAGCAGAGGCCGGGCGCAGTGCCTCACGCCTGTAATCCCAACACTTTGGGAGGCCGAGGCAGGTGGATTACCTGAGGTCAGGAGTTCAAGACCTGCCTGGCCAACATGGCAAAACTCCGTCTCTACTAAAAATGCAAAAATTAGCCAGGCGTGGTGGTGCACCCCTATAATTATGGCTATTCAGGACGCTAAGGTGGGAGAATTGCTTGAACCTGGGAGGTGGAGGCAGCAGTAAGCCGAGATCGCACCACTGCACTCCAGCCTGGGTGACAGAGCGAGATCCCGTCCCAGAAAAATAAAATTAAATTAAAAAAGGAAATAAGCAGAGCAAACATAATAAAATAATGTTTAAATTTAACTTTTTTTTTACCAAGATGAAATTTCAGTAAAATATCTTTAACCACTTCAGCAAACTCTTCTCTTTAAAAAAGGATAAGAACTGCGACAGTTCAGAGATTTATTAAAAGAAAGAATATCTGTCTTAAAAGTATATTCACTTTATATTTCCTATTCCCTTATAAAAAAAAAATCACTTGAAGCAAACAATGTTTGAACACAAGGAAAAAAGGTAAAAAAAAAAAAAAAAAAAAGGAAAATTTTTAAAAGAGAAAACAAAGAAGGTAGACTTGACAGGTGTAGGTTGGAAGACTAACAGAGAATTCTACAACTTTTATAATATTACCAACTTCAGCAGAGTGTGGAGTGCTTCTAAAAAAAAAAATCTATGTTTTTAGTTCTTTTGGTTTCCAGTAACTGTGCTGGAACATTAGAACCAGCTTGGGAAGTTACAAAATATAATTAACCTACCAGTTCTGCCCCCATCTCCCTCGATCCAATCTCCTTATTCTGGTCTACTCTAAAAGGTCCACTTTACAGTCATCCCATCTGCACTCTAAGAGAAAAGTGGGTAGGAGGGATCCAGGAGAAAAAAATAGATGAAAGGAATGAAATAATAAAAGACTGGAGGAGAGTTATCAACCGCATGTCACAAAGACCCTTACTCTCACAGGAAACTCGATTCCTTCCTAACACTACCTTATACTTTTGTCCATTACAGCTTCTGAAGATTTTCTTACTAATGAAGCCCTCTTAACATGCAAATATTAAGCACATTCTGTATTTCAATTAGATTCAAATTAGAAAGCATTAGAAAATAAGGTGTATATAGCAGATCTAGTTTACAGTCTTGGATTCTTAAAATAACTAGTTTTGAGAAGTTGGTCAAGTCATAGGTTTCTATACACCTGAGCTTTGGTCAGTAAAATGAAGAGGTTGTATTAGATAAATCTCTAAGATCCCTCCCCATTCTAAAACTCTAAAAATGTAAAATGATTACAGTAAACCTCTTGCAGTTAAGCAACGGATTTTAAAGGGATTAAATAATGTGATAACCTTCAATCTTCTGCATATGGCTAGCCAGTTATCCCAGCACCATTTATTGGTTAGGCAATCTTTTCCCCATTGCTTGTTTTTGTCAGCTTTGTCAAAGAACAGACAGCCATAGATGTGCAGCCTTATTTCTGGGCCCTCTATTCTGTTCCATTGGTCTATGTGCCTGTTTTTGTACCAGTGTCATGCTGTTTTGGTTAGTGTAGCCTTGTAGTATAGTTTGAAGTCGGGTAAAACAATGCTGGACCGCTTCCTTATACCATACACAAAAACTAACTGAAGATGGATTAAAGACTTAAATGTAAAACCCAAAACTATAAAAACCCTGGAAGGCCGGGCATGGTGGCTCATGCCTGTAATCCCAGCACTTTGGGAGGCCGAGGCGAGTAGATCACCTGAGGTCAGGAGTTCGAGACCAGTCTGGCCAACATGGTGAAACCCTGTCTCTATTAAAAATACAAAAACTAGCTGGGTGTTGTGGCAGGCGCCTGTAATCCCAGCTATTTGGGGGGCTGAGGCAGGAGAATCGCTTGAACCCAGGCTGTGGAGGTTGCAGTGAGCTGAGATTGCGCCATCGCACTCCAGCCTGGGGGACAACAGTGAGACTTCATCCCCCCCCAAAAAAAAAAAAAACCAACCAACCAACCAACCCTGGAAGACAACCTAGACAAATACCATCCTGGATGTAGGAATCGGCAAAGATTTCATGACAAAGACACCAAAAGCAACTGCAACAAAATCAAAAATTGACAAGTGGGATCTAATTAAACTTAAGAGCTTCTGCACAGCAAAAGAAACTATCAACAGAATAAACAGACAACCTACAGAATGGGAGAAAATATTTGGAAACTATGCATCTGACAAAGGTCTAATATCCAGCATCTATAAAGAACAAACAAATTTACAAGAGAAAAACAAACTATGTCATTAAAAAGAGGGCAAAGGACAAGAAGAGACACTTCTCAAAGAAGACATATATGCCACCAACAAGCATATGAAAAAAAACCCTCAATATCATTGATCATTGGAGAAATGCAAATCAAAACCACAATGAGGTATCATCTCACACCAATCAGGATCGCTATTATTAAAAAGTCAAAAAAAAAAAAAACCAGATGCTGGCAAGGTTACGAAGAAAAGGGAACATTTATATTGCTGGTGGTAATGTAAATTAGTTCAACCATTGTGGAAAGCAGTATGGCAATTCCTCAGAGCTAAAAGCAGAACTACCATTCAAACCAGCAACCCCATTACTGAGTATATACCTAGAGGAATATAAATCATTCTACCATAAAGTCACATGCACACGAATGTTCACTGCAGCGCTATTCACAATAGCAAACACGTGGAATCAACCTAAATGCCCATCAATGACAGATTAAAGAAAATGTGGTACATATACACCATGGAATACTACGCAGTCATAAAAAAAGAACAAGATCATGTCTTTTGCAGGAACATGGATGGAGCTGGAGGCTATTATTCTTAGCAAACTAATGCAGGAACAGGGAGCCAAATACTGCATGTTCTCACTTATAAATGTGAGCTAAATGATAAAAACCTATGAACACAAAAAAGGAAACAACAGACATGGCTCTACTTGAGGGGGAAGTGGGGAGGGTGGAAGGAGGGAGAGGAGCAGAAAAGATAACTATTGGGTACTGGGCTTAATATCTGACTGATGTGACATGTGGTTTACCTATGTAACAAACCTTATCATGTACCCCCAAACCTAAAAGTTTTAAAAAAACTGTGATAACCTACAATAGGAATAAAATACAATGCTAATCAACATTCTACAATACTATTAAATTAAAAAATAAAATTTAAAAATAAAAAGTAAAATAATTTTATAATCCTAAAATTTAAGTCTGTCGCCATTCTCAAGAAAACTGTTATTTAATAAAGCCCAATGTTTGGATATTTACTGTTAATAAATGGCTTTTAGTGTTTAGTAATGACCAGAAAAATCTAAAGATATTGCACAAAGGAGTTTTTCCTAAGGTACAAGAAACACAGATTAAAGCTACTAATTTGAATTGGAAGAGAATCTGAATTAGAGTACTTTTTTGTATACATACTATTATTTTATACATCAGATTGCTATTGATACACTAAATTATCACAGATAATTTGGAAGACAGCTGGGCTATTAAAGTAGATTTTTAATAAATCTGGTGTATTTCCTAAGCTGCTGCTCTCTGGTTTTAATAAATTAATTTTAAATAAAAGGACAGGGTTCACTGTTTTATTCATTTATATGTTTATATTTATATAAATGTATAAAAATCCAAGCACACACCCATTTTAATGGAGTATTTTTTTCTATTACTGTTAGATTGGATCTCCCCTTGGAATCTTCACCCACACATGTGTATAATACATGCTGACTGCTACTCCCACAACATACGCCCACATTTTTGTATTTATGGCAGAGATCAGTAATTTATCATTATTCAATACAAGTCCCCTCTTATCCAAGGGGAATACATTCCAAGATCTCCAATGGATGCCTGAAGTATGTAATACTTGACGATAAACAACTATGTTACTGGTTTATGTATTTACTATGCTACACTTTTTATCATTATTTTAGAGTTTACTCCTTTCTACTTATGAAAAAAAGTTAACTGTAAAACAGCCTCAGGCAGGTCCTTAAGAACATATTCCAGAAGAAGGCACTGTTATCACAGATGACAGCTCCATGTCCAGTGGGACAAGATATGGAGGTAGAAGACAATGGTGATGATCCTGACCCTGTTTAGGTGTGGGCTAATGTATCCATGTGTGTGTGTTTAACAAAAAAGTTTTTTTTTTTTTTTTTTTTTTAAATTAAAATAAGGCCAGGTGCGGTGGCTCATGCCTGTAATCTCAACACTTTGGGAGGCCGAGGCAGGTGGATCACTTGAGGTCAGGAGTTCGAGACCAGCCTGACCAACACGGTGAAACCCCAGCTCTACTAAAACTACAAAATTTAGCCGGGCGTGGTGGCCAAGTGCCTGTAATCCCAGCTACTCTGGAGGCTGAGGCAGGAGAATCACTTGAACCTGGGAGGTGGAGGTTGCAGTGAGTTGAGACTGTACCACTGCACTCCAGCCTGGGCAACAAAGCGAGACTCTATCTCAAATAATAAATTAATAAATAAAAATAAAAAATTAAAATAGACGTAGCTTACAGAGTAACACTATAAAGAAAAATTTTTGTAAATATGTACAATGTGTGTTTTAAGCTGTGTTATTATAAAAGTTAAAACGTTTTTAAAAATTAAAAAGTTTATAATATAGACCATGTATGGTGGCTCATGCCTGTAATCCCAGCACTTTGGGAGTCTGAGGCGGGCGGATCATGTGAGATCAGGAGTTTGAGAACAACCTGGCCAACATGTCTCTACTAAAAATACAAAAATTAGCCAGGTGTGGTGGCATGCACCTGTAATCCCAGCTACCCAGGAGGCTGAGGTATGAGAATCGCTTGAACCCAAAAGGCAGAGGTTGCAGTGAGCCAAGATCACACACCACTGCACTCCATCCAGCCTGGGCAATGCAGCAAGACTGTCTCAAAAAAAAAAAAAAAAGTTTATAATATAAAAATGTTAAAGCAGCAAGCTAAGGTTAATTATTGAAGAAAATTTTTAATATAAATTTAGTGTAGCCTAACTATACAGTGTTTACAATGTCTACAGTAGTGTACAGTAATGTCCTAGGCCTTCATATTCCCGCAACACTTACTCACCAACTCATCCAGAGCAACTTCCAGTCCTACAAGCTCCATTCATGGTGAATGCCATAAAAAGGTGTACCATTTCTTAATCTTTTATACCATATTTTTACTATACCTTTTTCATGTTTAGATATGTATAATACACAAATACCATTGTGTTACAAATGCTTTTAGTATTCACTACAGCAACATACTGTACAGGTTTGTAGCCTAGGAGCACAGACTATACCAAATAGCCTAGGTGTACAGTAGGCTGTACCATCTAGGTTTGTGTAAGTACACTCCATGACACTCACACAACAACAAAATAATCTAACGATGCGTTTTTCAAAACTAGCCATATTGTTAAGCGATGCATAACTGTACATTTCCATTTCTAGGACAGAGCATTTCAGTTTTTAGTAATGTTTACTTTTATCTTTCACCATCTGTGTATTTTCCAGGAAACCCAAAGTTTAACTCTTTTTAAAACGAAAGATCCTATTAGGCACATACTATGTATCAGATATAACACTAGGCATTTATGATGATCATGATGATGATGATGTTGCTCAAGGAAGAAATACTAATGATTGATAAATTTACTAAGCACTCTGTCACCTTCACTCTATTTACACAGGCAAATTTCAGGTTCTTCAAGATTTCAAAATTTATCAACTATGGTCTAAACATAGCTATGCAAACTACTGTGCAAATCTGTCTATTCCATGCTGCCACTACTTTCCCCACCATCGCTGTGAGTCAGGCTTCTTTAGTCAACACTCTATGATGTAAAGACACAAAATTTCTGGGGCCTGGCACAGTGGATCATGCCTGTAATCCCAGCACTTTGGGAGGCTGAGATGAAAAAATAGCTTGAGGTCAGGAGTTCAAAACCAGCCTTGGTAATATAGCAAGACCCCATCTCCACAAAAATAAAAAATAAATTAGCTGAGCATGGTGACGTGCATGTGTAGTTCTAGCTAGTTAAGAGATTGGAGCAAAAGGCTCTCCAGCCCAAGGGTTTGAGGATGCAATGAGCTATGATCATGCTACTGCACTCCAGCCTGGATGACAGAGAAAGACCCTGTCTGCAAAAAATTTTTTTAATTAAAAAAAGATATAAAACTTCTGGAAAACATGAATATCTGAGGAAACACAGTGTGCGAATGGTAAAAATAAAGAACAGAGAGAAAACAAGGAAGTTGGTGCTTTAATTAAGCACCAACTTCCTTGTTTTGTGATTTAATTTAAGCACACTTCTTCATTTCTTTTACAAATTTTAAAGTCATTAATTGGTTTACAAAAATAAAATATTATTACAGATCGGCCAGGCATATTGGCTCACGCCTGTAATCCCAGCGCTTTGGGAGCTCGAGACGGGCGGCTCACGAGGTCAGGAGATCAAGACCATCCTGGCTAACATGGTGAAACCCCATCTCTACTAAAAATACAAAAAAATTAGCCAGGCTTGGTGGTGGGCGCCTGTAGTCCCAGCTACTTGGGAGGCTGAGGCAGGAGGTTGGCGTGAACCCGGGAGGCAGAGCTTGCGGTGAGCAGAGATGGCGCCACTGCACTCCAGCCTGGGCGACAGCGCGAGACCCTGTCTCAAAAAAATAAAATAAAAATAAATAAATAAGTAAATAAATACAATATTATTACAGATCACTTGATGTGTGCCCAAGGTCATATTTTGAATAGTTAATTTGTAGATTCCGGAAGCAAAGGAACAATACATTTCCCCACTCTCAGATAAGCCATGAAGAACTCTACCAAAAATTTCACACATCTCAGCTGGCGTGGTGGCTCACGCCTGTAGTCCAAACACTTTGGGAGGCCAAGGCAGGTGGGTGACCTGAGGTCAGGAGTTCAAGACCAGCCTGGCCAACATGGCGAAACCCTGTCTCCACTAAAAATACAAAAGTTAGCCAGGTGTGGTGGTGGGCACCTGTAGTCCCAGCTACTCAGGAGCCTGAGACATGAGAATCACTTGAATTCAGGAGGCAGAGATTGCAGCGAACCAAGATCATGCCACTACACTCCACTCTAGCCTGGGTGACCAGCAAGACTCTGTCTCAAAAAAAAAAAAAAAAAAAAAAATTAATACATCTATTCCTTCCCTGGACTTTTGCTTAGAGTACCTATTGATATATTTTCCACTTTCCCTTTATAGCAAATTAACAAGTAGTTCACTATATGTCAGAATCAATTCAAACCTTTATGCCTTACTCTTAATATTATACTTATTATCTTCCTTTTTTAATATTTACCTTCCATCTTCCTTTTTTAATATTTACCTTCCATCCAAGGAAGGGTACAAAGAAAGAGAAGAGGATATGGGACCAAGGCCTGAGTAACTCCAACCTTTAGAGACTGTAATGGAGAAAGAAGCAGCATGTGAAGACCACAGAAGGTTCTCAAGAAGGGTAGGAAAGAAATCAGGGGTGTAATGGCAGTGATGATTGAGAAAACTGAACAAGTTTGACAAATAATCTCTCAGGAGGATAGATAATTATTGATGATGATAAACGGAAGAGCAGGAGGTTTCAAGTATGATTCCCAGTATAACTATGAGGGATGCCCAAGAACATTCGTTTATTCATCAAATTATTCATTGAGTATCTAGTATATACATCAGGCACTTTTCTAAGCATAAGGATCTCTTTAGTGAACATATCTAGAGTTCAGAAGAGAGGTTAAGAGCTGACAAAATACAAATTTTGGAATCAGACATATTTAGTTTTTAAATATTCGAGAATGAACAATGCTTCCTGGACCTTCTCATTTATATGAAACAAAAATTCTCTTTTTGTTTAAGCTAGTTTGGTCAAGTTTTATGTTCTTTGCAACAGAGTTCTAACTGACATATCCTCTTCACTGGATCTTCCTCCTTCAGCTTCACCTTTAACTCAGTCTACAAAAAGCAGTCAGATGTAAAAATGTAATCTGATGGTTTTATTCGCCTACATCACTTCCATGGCTTTTTTAATACTTGGGATAAAACCCTCCTTAATATGAACTATAAGGTCATTTATGGTATAGCCTTGACTTACCTCTCACCTCCATTCCCCTCTATCACTATGGTCCAGGGGAAAATAGTTTTAAACATGTATTTCCTATATGGCCTAGCAATTCCAATTCTATATATTAACCCCAGAAAAATGAAAACATACATCCATAAAAGGGCTTATACATAAATGTTCATGAGCAGTTTTCTGTTGTTGGTGGTGATGTGTGGGTTTTTTTGTTTGTTTGTTCATTTTTGAGATGGAGTCTTGATCTGTTGCCCAGGCTGGAGTGCAGTGGCGCGATCTCAGCCCATTGCAACCTCCGCCTCCTAGGTTCAAGCAATTCTCCCGCCTGAGCCTCCCGAGTAGCTGGGACTACAGGCATGCACCACTATGCCTGGCTAATTTTTTGTATTTTTAGTAGAGCTGGGGTATTGTCATGTTGGTTAGGCTGGTCTCAAACTCCTGGCCTCAAGTGATCCACCCTCCTCAGCCTCCCAAAGTGCTGGGATTACAGGCGTGAGACACCGTGCCAAGCCTGGTGTGTTTTTTTTGGGGGGAAGGACAGGGTCTCACTTTGTCACCCAGGCATAACAACTGCAGTGGTGCAATTATGGCTCACTGCAACCTTGACCTCCCAGGCTCAAGCAATCCTCCCACTTCAGCCTCCTGAGTAAATAGGACCACAGGCACATGACCCCATGCCCCACTAGTTTCTTAATTTTTTTGTAGAGATGAAGTGTCACTGTATTGCACAGGCTGGTCTCAAACTCCTGGGCCCAAGCTGTGCTCCTCCTCAGCCTCCCAAAGTGCTGGGATTTACAGATGTAAGCTACCATGCTTGGCCTGTTCATAAGCAGTTTTATTCGTAATAGCCAAAATAGAAAGAACCTCAATGTCCACCTGGCCAGGCACAGTGAGCTGGTTGCAGTGAGCTGAGATTGTGCCACTGCACTCCAGCGTGGGCAACAGAGCTAGACTCTGTCTCAAAAAAAAAAAAAAAAAAAAAAAAAAAAAACCTCAATGTCCATCAACATGTAAATGAATAAACGAACTGTGGTATACTCATTCAACAGAATACTAAATACTACTCATCAATAAAAAAGAAGTGCTAATAGGTGAAACATGAACAAATCTGGAAAGCATTCTACTCAGTAAAAGAAGCCAGTCACAAAATTATGCCATTTATATAAAACTCCGTAACAGCCACAACTAAGCTCTGGTGACAGAATCAGAACAAAAGTTGAATCTGGGAGACAGGTATTGAGTAGGAAGGAGTATGAGAGAAGCTTCCGGAGTGATGGAAATGTTCTATATCTTGATAAAGATGTGGGTTACACAGGTGCACGCATTTGTCAAAACTCATTTAACACTTATTTAAGATTATGTATTTCATTGTATATAATTGACCTCAAACTTAAAACAAATTTTTAAGCCATGAACAAAATCTCGACTTAATTCCATGTCTGCAGAACCCTTATAGTTAAGCCTACTATATGAAATTTGATTCCACTATTCAGTTGGTGGTGAAGACTTGGAGGGAAGCACCCAACAGTGGGTTAGAGGGAGAAAAGGTAGTCTTTTAGAACATACCTTGCAACTCTAAACTCTGGTATACTCAGAACAGTTATGCTAAATTACATAGTAAACCTTCAGTGAGAAGACTGGGAGACAGTATGGAAACAGAGATAAGAGATTCTGATTAAAAAAAAAAAGTCACTAAGCATGCCAATTCATTCAGAGACCACTCAAACAACTGAAAACAGTTGATACTTTTAAGAAACAAGACACTTTATTATAAACTTATAAAATCTCAGGGTCCTCAAAAAAACCATTAAACTGTAGAATATTTTGCAATTATTATGAGAGTTGTGACACATGCCTAAAAGTAGCATCTTCATAACTAAAATGGTAATAAGTATGCATACAAGAATCAAGTTAAAGACTAAGTTTAAAGAAATCTGATAAAATTATGTTTGGGGAAGCAAGATTATCAAGAGATAAAATTATAGGCAGAATAGCAGCCTTGAAAGTAAATTATCTATTTTATGTATGTATGTATGTATTTAATTATTGTCTTTTATCAGCTGGTCGGAGATAATAAAAAGTAAATTATTGACCCACACACTCTTCCGTTCTCTGAACTCTACAGCTCCTGTATATACAATTACTTGTATTATTCCATAAGTGTCTTACGTTATACACATAAATCTTGGCACTCCGCTAGCCAATATATTGGCACCTTGAGCAGTGTTCCTATGCCTAGCAGAGAGTTGGAAGGCATGCTGACTAGCTGAAGGAGACCTTACTATATAAAATATATTGGCCAGGCACAGTGGCTCACACCTGTAATCCCAGCATTTTGGGAGGCCAAGGCAGGTGGATCACTTGAGCTCAGGAGTTCCAGACCTGCCTGGGCAACATGGTGAAACCCTGTCTCTACTAAAAATACAAAAATTAGCCAGGTGTGGTGGCAAGTGCCTGTAGCCCCAGCTACTTGGGGGGCTGAGGCAGGAGTAGCACTTGAGCGTGGGAGGTGGAGGTTGCAGTGAACTGAGATCACACCACTGTACTCCAGCGTGGGCCACAGAGTAAGACCCTATCGCAAAAATATATATATAAATACACAGGCTGGGCGTGGTAGCTCACGCCTATAATCCCAGCACTTTCGGAGGCCGAGGTGGGCAGATCATGAGGTCAGGAGATCGAGACCATCCTGGATAACACAGTGAAAACCCGTCTCTACTAAAAATACAAAAAATTAGCCGGGTGTGGTGGCGGGCACCTATAGTCCCAGCTACTCAGGACGCTGAGGAAGGGGAATGGTGTGAACCCGGATCGCGGAGCTTGCAGTGAGCAGAAATCACGCCACTGCACTCCAGCCTGGGTGACAGAGCAAGACACCGTCTCAAAAAAAAAAAAAAAAAAAAAAAAAAAAAAAATATATATATATATATATATATATAAAGTGATCCTCACCATAAGTACGTCATAGCATCTCACAGAATTTAACCCTTTCGAATTATCCCTAAGAGATAATGATTGGCTCCAAAGGAAATTAAAGAGAGAACAAAGAAGCTTAAATATGCAACACACAAATTATACAAAATTCTAAACAAAGGTTAAAAGTAAAAAATAAATCTTTTAAAAGATGCAAATATAGGCTGGTTGCAGTAGCTCATACCTACAATCCTAGCACTTTGGGAGGCTGAAGTGGATGGATCACTTGAGCCCCGTAGTTCAAGGCCAGCCTGGGCAACACAGGGAGACCCTGTCTCAATAAAAAACCAAAAGATTAGTCAGGCATGGTGGCATATGCCTACAGTCCCAGCTACATGGGAGGCTGAGGTGGGAGGACTGCCTGAATCCGGGAGGTCAAGGGTGCAGTGCGTTATGATCATGCCACTACACTCCAGCCTGGGTGACAGAGCAAGACTCTGTCTCAAAAAAAAAAAAAAATGGACTGCAAATGTAATTATACAATTTATAGTCTTACTGATATTAAGAAAAGATTGATTAATGTACCTTAGAATCTAGTTTTAATAAAACTGTTGGCTTGGAGGTTTGAATAAGAGTCCTAAAAGTGTCATAAATGGGAAAGTAAATAAAAATATTAACTCAAACTCCTATATAAGTATTCCTTATTTTCTAATAAGTGAACTAATAACATGCCTTATTTTAAATCATTTCCAAGCATCTCTTAAATTATTTACAATTTAAAAACCAAATCAAAAGCAATAAGGAAAAAGTGGAGCTACCCTAATAATTTTTGGCTAAGTAAAAAAAAAAAAAAAAGAAAAGAAAAACTAATAAACATGACAGTTTTCCATTTATTTCTCTGAAAAATTTATTGGAGCATTACTAATTTGGCAAAAGATTTAAAAATAGGCCAGGCGTGGTGGCTCACACCTGTAACCCCAACATTTTGGAAGGCGAGGCAGGTGGATCCCTTGAGCCCACGAGTTTGAGACCTGCCTGGGCAACATGGCATAATCCTGTCTCTACAAAAAATATAAAAATTAGCCAGGCGTGATGGTGCACGCCTGTAGTCCCAGCTACTTGGGAGGCTAAGGTGAGAAGATGGCTTGAGGCCAGGAGAAGGAGGCCGCAGTGAGCCGAGATCATGCCACTGCACTCCAGCATGGGTAATTGAGCAAGAGAGTCTAAGAGGGAGAAAGAAAGCGAGGGAGAGTGAGAGTGCACGTGTGACAAAGAGACATTTACGCACGGTGACTGTCAAATTGCAGGATAAAAGTAGATTCTAGAAGGACATAAGACAAAAGAACAAACTCCCCCATCCAAGAGTAGAATAGTACTGTTTATGGCTTTCTTTCCAGGGACACTCTATTTCATCATGCTAATAAGTAATCTTAATTTTTAAACTGGTTTTTGTCTTTTTGTGTTTTTGTTTTTTTTTTTTTAAAGACAGAGTCTCACTGTGTTGCCCAAGCTGGAGTGCGATGGTGCGATCTCAGCTCACTGCAACCTCTGCCACCCTGGTTCAAGTGATTCTCCTGCCTCAGCCTCCCGAGTAGCTGGGATTACAGGCACCTGCCACTGGGCCCGGCTAATTTTTGTAGTTTTAGTAGAGACAGGGTTTAACCATCTTGACCAGGCTGGTCTTGAACTCTTGACCTCATGATCCACCTGCCTCAGCCTCCCAAAGTGCTGGGATTACAGGCACGAGCCACTGTGCCCAAACTTTTTTTTTTTTTTTTTTTTTGAGACAGAATCTCGCTCTGTCGCCCAGGCTGGAGTGCAGAGGCGTGATCTCAGCTCACTGCAACCTCCATCTCCTGGGTTCGAGCAATTCTCCTGCCTTAGCCTCCCAAGCAGCTGGAACTACAGGTGGGTACCACTACATCCAGCTTATTTTTAGTAGTGATGGGGTTTCATCATGTTGGCCAAGCTGGTCTTGAACCTCTGACCTCAAGTGATCCACCCACAGTGGCCTCCCAAAGTGCTAGGATTACAGACATGAGCCACGGCGCCTGGACTAAACTGGTTTAGATTCAAAACACTAATGCAGTGCATAGTAGTCTACACAGCCAAATGCTCTGGTTAGGAGTTTAAGTTTAGCATGTCTCTAATCTGCTTCTGACTTCTTGTTCCTATTAAATTTCTATACAAAATAACTGAAAATGTAAATGAAAGAAAATTCACAAGACCATTTTACTCTTAGTTCATTAGGTAAAACCTTTTAAAATACTGATACCTAATTTTAAAGGAAATATATTAAAATTGAAATGCTTATATACTGCTGATGACATTACAAATTGCCTCAATCTTTTTGAAAATTAATGCAAAAACCATAATGATGGTAATATCCTCTGATCTAGTAAGTCCATGTCTAGAAATTTTACTTAAGCAAAAAATTTAAAGAAATGTGTGCTGTTTCAACCTTGCATAGCACTTCAGAGTCAGTATTACAATTCAACAGTCAATTTAAATGAGCTAGAGCCTGGTTTAAGGCAGTGTAAAGATCTATATTTGAGGCATCCAAATCGCCATCCTGTACTCCAAAGGTGTTATCTGTGTGACAGAACAATAAATGAAATCTACAAAATAAAACTTTATCAAAGCTAAGGATAAGTCACAAACAAGCCAAACTCTACATTTTAGAATCTCATCACTGGAACACGAAGGCTCCAGAACAAGAGGCCAACATTATGACCAGACTTTCAGGGTGAAGAAACATATAAAACACAAAAGAAATGAAGATATTCTGAGACTCAAGGACAGAGTCAATCAACAAAATTAAGCATATCATGACTAAAATTGTACCTGGTAAACTACAGTGCTGTTTAAAAACTGATGATTACAGAATTCTAGTGTGCAATATTTGACGTGGGAAAACTCAGTGTGCGGTGAAATGGTTAAAAAATTTTTTAATTAAAAAAATGAATTTGGTAGAAGTACAAAAGAAAGCTAACAAATACAAAGCTATAATTTACAAAATTAAGAACAAAAATCTGTTCAATAAAGTAAATGTTCATTCTAAAATGTAAAAGGAAAATAATCCCAGTAAAAATAATTTGAGTAAAATAAAAATGGGTTGGGCAAGGTGGCTCTCGCCTGTAATCCCAGCACTTTGGGAGGCCAAGGCAGGAGGACTGCTTGAGCCCAGTAATTTGAGACCAGCCAGGCCAACATGGCAAGACCCTGTCATTACAAAAAAAAAAAAAAGAATCAGCCACGCATGGTGGTGCACACCCGTAGTCCCAGCTTCTCAGGAGTCTGAAGTGGGAGGACAGCTTGAGCCCAGGAAGTCAGGGCTGCAGTGAGCTATGTTCACGCCACTGCACTCCAGCCTGGGTGACAGAGTAAAAGACCCTGTCTCAATAATAACAATGGAAAAATTAAAATGAGGGAAAAAAGTCTAAAAAAGTTTAAAGTTGCTATGTAGAAAATTGACGAATAAAATAGTGTAATTTTTCATATAAAATACTCTAATGAAAATTCATTAATTTTGGTAAAACCGACTAAACTGGACTGACAACATCCTTGGAGGATCAGTCTACTGGGTCAAAAAAATGTAGTAAAAAGATACATCACTACAATATCTATGACATCAAAAAAACCTGAGAAAAATCTAAGTGTCCAACAGGGGAAGATTTTCCTAACCAGCAGGGGCTGTCATCTTCAACAAAACTGAGAGAGAGACAGATACACAACCATGAGAAAGGAAGAGGCCACCTACCCAACCCACAAGATCAGCCGTCAGCCCAGACAACTGATGTGGTAATACACACAATCACATTGCCTTCCCATCATTATAATGAAATTATTAACTGACTGCTAAAAATGAGGCTTGGAAGTTCATTTTACGTCCCCATCTTATTTTAGGAAGTATGTTATGGAGTACACGAAAACTATAAAACACTAATTTTATGGTAAGTTATTTAAATAAACTAATATTTAAAAAGTAAAAGCATAATACAAAATAAAAAGATTAAAAGGAGCTGGGCATAGTGGTACGCACTTGTAGTCCTAGCTACGGGGCAGGCTAAAGCCAGAGGATCACTTGGCCCAGGAGATTGAGGCTGCAATAAGCTATGATTGTGCCACTGCACTCCAGCCTGAGCAACAGAGCAAGATCCTGTCTCTTAAAAAAAGAAAAGGCCAGGTACAGTGGCTCACGCCTGTAATACCAGCACTTTGGGAGGCCAAGGCGGGAAGATCACTTGAGCTCTGGAGTTCCAGACCAGCCTGGGCAATACAGTGAAATACCATCTCTACAAAAAATACAAAATAATTAGCTGAGCGTGGTGGTACATGTCTGTAGTCCCAGTTACTCAGGAGGCTAAGGTGGGAGGACAGCTTGAGCCAGGGAGACAGAGGTTGCAAAAACAAACAAATAAACAAAAAGACTGAAAGGAAACACATTAAAGCAAACTTTTACCAATAGTTATCTTGGTTGACTTTTCTTCTATTTTGTCATTTTTCACATATTCTATAATGAATATATATGCTATAAATATTTAATTTTAGGCCAGATGTCGTGGCTCACGCCTTCCTTCCTGGCACTTTGGGAGGCTGAGGTGGGCAGATCACTCGAGGTCAGGAGTTCGAGACCAGCCTGGCCAACAATGGCGAAACCCCGTCTCTGTTAAAAATACAAAAATTAGCCAGACATGGTGGCACATGCCCATAGTCCCAGCTACTCGGGAGGCTGAGGCAGGAGAATCACCTCAACCCAGGAGGCAGAGGTTGCAGTGAGCCGGGATCACGCCACTGCACTCCAGCCTGGGTGACCGAGCGAGACTGTCTCAAAAAAAAAAAAAAAAAAAAAAAAATTAATTCTACTTTTACTCACTGGATGATCAGAATTAAAGTCAATAAAAGGACACCCATTAACTTTTGTTTCCATCTTTTAAAGTCCTAATAACAACCACTGTAAACAATTCCTGTGTATTCTTATAGACACACCCAATATATACATAAACATACACTCACGAATATATCTTGTAGTACCCTCTTTTAATTGAAAAGGAAAAGAATGCGTACATTGTTCTGAACCCTTTTTCACTTTACATGCACTGCATATTCTTCCATCTTAACAGATGCATCTCTACTTCATTCTTTTTCATGGCTGCAATACATTTCATCATATAGGTGGACAAATAATTTAACAAACACACAACTGACCCTCCTGTTTCCAATCTGGTAACACACGCACTTGAACATATAATCCTGTATATCAGTATAACAAAAACAAACTCATTCTACAAAACTTGATTCACTGAACAATAAATTCATGGAAATTACCAAATTTATATATTTATCTCAAAGAGCTGAACCACTCAGACACATGAGCCTTATATTTTATGCCAATATATATTTTATGTTGATATATTAATACACTATATGTACTTCTGTGTGTAAATATGTTTATATTTAATATATTAATAGATATGTGCTTATTAATATGCATAAATATATATTTATTAAAATCAAATGTGGCATTATCTGTTTATAAATATTAATTTGTGAAAACATATTTATATGTATTACTATACTAATTAACATATTAATTTGTGAAAACATATTTATATGTATTACTATACTAATTAACATATTTGCTAATTGTTCTAGTCATTATAATTCTTAATTTGTCTTTCATGATGATATTTCACATTCTTATTTGAATGAAATATTTTATTATTCCAGTTGTTAGGTAATTTTATTATTATTCCCCAATGTCTCAACTAAGGTATCACTCTTAATTTTTATAGCAATTAAGAACCAAAATATTGGCATTTCTTACTGATGCAGTTGCCTATTTTTCAACACACATTTATGGTAAATGTATGTTACAGTTATAGTGAAATAATAATTACTGGTTGTGAAATGTTTTTCTGAATATTGAATATATTCATAAAATTCAACCAGGCCATGACCCTTAGCTTACAAGTTGAATAGTCCTTTAAATGATATTATAAGAATAGGGCTGGGCACGGTGGCTCAGATCACTTGTGTTCAGGAGTTCAAGACTGGCCTGGGCAACTGGGGAGACCCTGTCTTTACAAAAAATACAAATATTAGCCAGGCATGGTGGCACATGCCTGGTCCCTGCTACTCTGGAGGCTAAGGTGGGAGGATCTCTTGAGCCCCAGGAAGTGAAGGTTGCAGTGAGCAGGGATCGCACCACTGCACTCCAGCCTGGGTGACAGAATGAAACTCTGTCTAAATCAATCAATTAATCAATAAAGTCAACCAAATCTCATCAAAAATCTTCAAAATCTATTATGATCATCCCATCCAATATAAATAGCTGTAAACTTTAGTCAAAAACACCAAAAAGTAAGGTTGGTAGAGGCACTTTGAAGTTGACAAAATAATCCTAAAAATACTAAGATGCTGGGGGAAATACATAAAACAACTTTTAAAAGGACTGAAAAGAAATCAGAATAAACTGAAAAATTCTCCCATGAAGTGATGTAATTTTGACCATATCTATTCAAAAAAATTTTCCTGAATACACCAACACAATTGGTAAATTTGATGAGTCAGTCTATGGATTAATTGACATAGAGCCAGTATATTTGTAGAACAAATTCTTAGAAATGAAATTGCTAGATGAAGCATGGTATGTGCATTTTTTTAGCTTTGACAAACATTGCCAAATTGTCATTTTAAAAGTTGCACCAATCTTACAGTCTCACCAAAGCCTATTAGAACCAAATTATTTTTTTTTTTTCTTGAGATGGAGTCTCGCTCTGTCACCAGGCTGGAGTGCAGTGGCGTGATCTCAGCTCACTGCAACCTCCGCCTCCCAGGTTCAAGCGATTCTTCAGCGTCAGCCTCCCAAGTAGCTGGGACTACAGGAGCACACCACCATGCCCAGCTAATTTTTGTATTTCTTTAGTAGAGACAGGGTTTCATTACGTTGGCTAGAATGGTCTCGATCTCTTGACCTCGTGATCCGCCCGCCTCAGCCTCCCAAAATGCTGGGATTACAGACGTGAGCCACCGCACCCAGCCAGAACCAAGTATTTTAATCCTCACCAATCTAAAACATAAATACTGGAGTTATTATTTATAATTTGCATTTTTTTAAATAATTTGACTCAAAAAAAAGAAAGAAAAATGCCCAGGCATGGTGGCTCACACCTGTAATCCCAGCGCTTTGGGAGGTGGAGGCAGGAGGATGGCTTGAGTTCAGGAGTTTGAGATCAGCCTGGGCAACATGGAGAAACCTGGTCTCTACAAAAAATACAAAAATTGGTCGGGTGTGGTACCTGTGGTCCCAGCTACTCGAGAGGCTGAGGCAGGAGGATTGCTTGAGCCTGGGAAGTGGAGGCTGCAGTAAGCCAAGATCGCACCACTGCACTCCAGGCTGGGTGACAGAGTGAGAACTTATATCAAAAAAACAAAACAAAACAAAAAGAATTTGAGAGTTTATGTATTTTATAATGAGAAAAATTCCTTTAAAACTAATTAAATTCTGAAGAAACAAGTATAAGAAACATTAAAAGTACAAACTGGCTTTAAACTACTAACAATCTAAAAAAAGTTCACATATTAATAAGATAACTTGCAAAAAATGCTGCTTATTTTAGGATTTTGAAATTATGAGTTTTTCTAAATTCCTTTTTCAAGATTTTCTCCAGTGTTACTATTATGCTGATTTTCTGTTAACAATAATTTCTAGTAGTCTGGGAGTAAAGAATAACCACCACGGCTTTTTATGCCACCTAGGGTTTTGATTTCTTGTCACTGGTCCACTAAGTTTTCAGTTGCTCAGTGCCAAAACTTGATCATAATCATTGATATAGCACTCTCCTCCATTCTCTATATCCTAGTCATTAAATCCCACTTATTTATTTAAGAATTCTCTTTTTATATATCCTTTGGTCTCCATTTCAAGTGGATTACTAATACAGGAAATAAAGGAATCTGAACTGACTCCTTACCATAATTTCTCTCATCTACAATTCAACTTACATACAGTCCTATTTGATTAACTTCCCTTCAAACCAGTGCCTACCAAACTTGATCACACAATCTTGTCAAAAATGCAGATTCTGGAAATGTTGTATTTTTTACTTTAAGAAATGAGGTCTTGCTCTGTTGCCCAGCCTGGAGTGCAGTGGCATGACATAGCTCATTGCAGTTTCAAATTCCTGTTAGAACCATTGCAGAGGCATTCATCTGTGTCCCATGAAATGTCTTTTAGGAATACAAATGTTCCTTCCATTTTATTCCTGGCTATAAGCTTAATATACAATTCCTAAATCATATATATCCACTTAATTCATGTAATTCCACATATTTAGAGACAACTAATTTTCAATATAAGTGCCAAGAGCATACACTGAAGAAAGGATAGGCTAATTTGTGCTGGGAAAACTGGATATCTATATGCAAAAAAAAAAAAAAAAAATGAAACTGGATCTCTCTCTCTCACCATGTTAAAAAAATAGTCAAGATGGATTAAAGACTTAAATGTAAGACCAAAAATATAAAACTGGAAAAAAAAACACATCAGGACATTGGTCTAAGCAAAGATTTTTATGGCTAAGACCTCAAAAGCTCAGACAACAAAAATAAAAATAGACTGAAAAGCTTCTGTACGGCAAAGGGAATATCTACATAATAAAGAGATAACCTGTTGAATGAGAGAAAATATTTGCAAACTATTAATGTGACAAGAGACTAATATCCAGAATATACAAGAAACTCAAACCATTAAAAAAACACAAATAATCCCATTAAAAAGTGGGTAAAGGACATTAATAGACATTTCTTAAAAGACATAAAAATGGCCAACAGGTATATGAAAAAAAGTTCAACATCACTAATCATCAGAGAAATACAATTCTAAACCACAATGAGATATTATCTTACCCCAGTTAGAATGGATATTTCTTAAAACACACACACACACACACACACAAACACACACAAAATAACAGATGCCGGCAAGCATGCAGAGAAAAAGAGAACTCAAACACTGTTGGTGGGAATGTAAATCCATACAACTACTATGAAAAACAGTATGGAGAATTCTCAAAAAACTAAAAGTATCATTATCATATGATCTGGCAATCCTACCACTGTATTTATACAAAAGAAAAGAATCAGTGTATCAAAGGGATACCTGCACTCATGTGTTTATTGCAGCACTATTCACAACAGCCAAGACAAAGAACCAACTTAAGTGTCCATCAACAGATGAAATAAAGAAAATGTAGTATATATACACAATGGATTTGGCATTCAAAGAATGAAATCATGTCATTTGCAGCAACATAGCTGAGCTGGAGGTTATTATATTAAGTGAAATAAGCCAGGCACAGCAAGACAAATACTGCATGTTCTCACTCATATGTAGAAACTAAAAGAGTTAATCTTATAGAAGTAGCAAATAGAATTATAGATACTAGAGGCTGCAGAGGGTGGGTGGGTGAGAGGGGATAAAGAGAAGTTGGTTAATGAGTACAAAATATACAGTCAAATAGAAGAAATAACTTCTAATACTCAATAGCAGAGTACTGGTGACTACAGTCAGCAACAAAGTACTGTGTATTTCAGAGTAACTAGAAGAAAGAATTTTAAATGTTCCCAACACAAAGAATAAATATTAAAGGTGATAGATACCTCAAGTGCCCTGACTTGATCATTACACATTCTATGCATATAATACTCACATGTACTCCATAAATATATGATATTATGCTTCAATCTAAAAAATTAAAGAAACTGAATTCACAGTTTAGAAGCTCCCAATAAAGAAATCCTAGGAGTGTGGTGGCTCATGCCTGTAATCCCAGCACTTTGGGAGGCCAAGGCAGGAGGATTGCTTGAGCCCAGTAGTCCGAAAACAGCCTGGGCAACATGCAGGGACCCTGTATACAAAAAAAATTAAAAATCAGTCAGGTGTGGTGGTACACAACTGTAATCCCAGCCACTCAGGAGGCTAAAGTGAAAGGATCACTTGGACCCGGGAGGTGGAGCAATGAGCTGTGATCATACCACTGCACTCTACCCTGGGTGACAGAGCGAGACCCTGTATCAAAAAAAAGAAAGAAAGAAATCCGGTGGTCCAGAGAGCCAGGTATCAAAACCAGACAAAGATATCACAAAAAAAGAAAAAAAAGAGAGAGAGAGAAGAAAGAAAGAAAGAAAAACTTCAGACCAATACCTCTCATAAAAGTAGATGAAAGACCAGGCACAGTGGCTAACGCCTGTAAACCCAGCACTTTGGGAGGCCAAGGCAGGCAGATCACCTGAGGTCAGGAGTTCAAGACCAGCCTGGCCAACGTGGTGAAACCCTGTCTCTACTAAAAATACAAAAATTAGCCAGGGATGGTAGTGGGTGCCTGTAATCCCAGCTACTCGGGAGGCTGAAGCAGGAGAATCTCATGAGCCTGGGAGGTGGAGGTTGCAGTGAGCTGAGACCATGCCAATGCACTTCAGCCTGGGCAACAGAGCGAGACTCCATATTAAAAAAAAAAAAAAAAAAAAAAAAGTAGATGAAAAATCCTGAACAAAATATTAGAAAATAAAATCTAGGCTGTGAACAGTGGCTCATGTCTGTTTTCTCAGTACTTTGGGAGGCCAAGGCAGGAGGACTGCTTGAGCCCTGGCATTTGAGACCAACCTGGGTAACATAGTGGAACCCCATCTCTACAAAAAATTTAAAAAAAAAAAAATTAGCTGGGTGTGGTGCCACATGCCTGTACTCTCAGCTACTCTGGAGGCTGAGGTGGGAAAATCACTTGATCCCAGGAGGTCAAGGCTACAGTGAGCCATGATTGTGCTACTGCCTTCCAGCCTGGGTGACAGAATAAGACCTTGTCTCAAAAAAAATAAAATAAAATAAAGCCATACATTAAAAAATTACAAACCACAACCAAATGGGATTTATTCCAGGTATGCAAGGCTGGTTCAACATTTGAAAAATAATGTAATCTGCCATATCAAAAGGCTAAAGAAGAAAAATCACATGATCATATCATTGACAGACAAAGCATTTGACAAAATTCATTATATTAAAAAAAACTCCAAGCAGGCCAGGTGCGGTGGTTCATGCCTGTAATCCCAGCACTTTGGTAGAGCAAGGAGGGCAGATTGCTTCAGCCGAGAAGTTTGAGACCAGCCTGGGAAACATGAGGAAACCCCATTTCTACAAAAAATACAAAAATTAGCCGGATATGGTGTCACATGCCTGTAGTCCCAACCACTCAGGGGGCTGAGGTAGGAGGATCACTTAAGGTTGAGGCTACAGTATGCCGAAACTGCACCATTGCACTCCAGCCTGGATGACAGAGTGAGACCCTGTCTCAAAAACAAAACAAAACAAAACTCTAAGCAAACTGGGAATAGAGAATAACTTCCTCAACTTGGCAAAGAACGTCTACAAAAAAACCTATAGCTAGGCCTGTAATCCTAGCACCAATTTGGGAGGCCAAGGTAGGCGGATCACTTGAGGTCAGGAGTCTGAAACCAGCCTGGCCAACATAGTGAAACCCTGTCTCTACTAAAAATACAAAAAATTAGCCAGACATGGTGGCAGGAGCCTATAGTACCAGCTACTCAAGAGGCTGAGGCAGGAGAATCACTTGACCCTGGGAGGCGAAGGTAGCAGTGAGCCGACATCTTGCCACTGCACTCTAGCCTGGGCGACAGAGTGGGACCTCATCTCTAAATAAATACATTAATTTAAAAAAGAAAAATAGTATATTTTCCTCTAACTTCAAGTATAAAACAAGATTGGCTGTTCTCACCAATCTTATCCAAATATTACGGAAATTCCAGACAGCACAAGAAAATAAAAGGCAAACAGACTAGAACAGAAGAAAAAATCTGTCCCTATTTGTAGATGACATGACTATCTAGAAAATCCCAAGAAATCTACTCAAAAATCCCCCAAAATAATTAAGTTCAGCAAGGTTATAAGATGCAAGGTCAACATACAAAAATCAGTCTTATTTCGTGCCTGTAATCCCAGCACTTTGAGAGCTGAGTAGGACAGATCACTTGAGACCAGGAGTTTGCGACCAGCCTGGCCAACATGGTGAAACCCCATTTGTACTAAAAATACAAAAATTTGCTGAGTGTGGTGGTGTTACCTGTAATTCCAACTACTTGAGAGGCTGAGACACGAGACACGAGCATCACTTGAACCCAGGAAGCGGAGGTTGCAGTGAGTCGAGATTGTGCCACTGCACTCCAGACTAGGCAACAGAGTGAGACTCTGTCTCAAAAAAAAAATAAAAAATAAAAAATAAAAAATCAATCATATTTCCATATATTAATAAACATGAAAGCTGAAATTTAAAATACAATGCTATTTACAATTGCTCCAAAGAAAATGAAATACTTAGGTATAAATTTAACAAAATATATGCAGGATCTATATGCTGAAAATTACAAAACGCTAATGTAAAATCAAAGATCTAAATAACTGAAGAGACTTACTATGTTCATTGATGGGAAAATATAACATAGTAAAGTTATCAATACTCCCCAAATTGATGTATAGTACAATGCAATTCCTAGCAAAATCTTAGGAAGGATTTTGTTTGTTTGTTTGCTTTTTGAGATGGAGTCTCGCTCTGTCGCCAGGCTGGAGTGCAGTGGCGTGATCTTGGCTCACTGCAACCTCTGCCTCCCGGATTCAAGCAATTCTCCTGCCTCAGTCTTCCAAGTAGCTGGGATTACAGGCACGTGCCAACACACCCAGCTAATTTTTGTATTTTTATAGAGACGGGCTTTCACCATGTTGGCCAGGATAGTCTTGATCTCTTGACCTCATGATCCACCTGCCTCGGTCTCCCAAAGTGCTGGGATTACAGGCTTGAGCCACCGCAGCCAGCGGTTTTTTGTTTCTGTAGATATAGACAAACATATTCTAAAATTTATATGGAAAGGAAAAGTCCTAGGAGACCTAAAGCAGTTTTGTAAAAACAAAACAAAACAAAAAACAAGTAGAATTATGCCTCCCGATATTAAGGATAACTATACCGCTACAGCAATTAAAACTGTGGTACTGATGAATAAAGAGACATATAGACTAATAGAACAGAACAGAAAACCCAGAAATGTGTCCACACAAATATGCCCAAATGATTTTTCGCAATGATGCACAAGCAATTCAATAAAAGAAGGACAGCCTTTCCAATAAATGGTGCTAGAGCAACTGGGACTTCCATGGATGGGGAAGGGAAGTGGGAAGGGAAGCGGGACGAGAAGGGGGAAGAGATATCAACCTAAACCGCTTACTTTATACAAAAACTAGATCCAAATGTTGTCACACTCTTAAATGTAAAATGTAAAAGTATAAAACTTTTAGGAAAAAACTTAGCGAAAATCTTCAGGCATTGGCACTGGGTAAAGAGTTCTTATACTTGACACCAAAAGCACAATCCACAAAAGGAAGAACTGCTATACTGAACCTCATCAAAATTAAAAACTTTCACTCTGTGAATAACCCTACAAAGAGGATGAAAAGACAAGTTAAAACCAGGGAGAAAATACTAGCAAACCATGTATCTGACAAAGAACTAGTATCCAGACTGTATAAAGGACTCACCAAAATCTTACAAATCACCACTAAAGAACTTAACTAAATACCACCTGTACCCCAATAACTTAATAAAAAAATAAAAATAAAATGAAAGAGAAGAAAATAAGATATCTAGAAAAGTCTCAAGATATTAAAAAAAAATCTAACAGTAAAGATAACCAATTTGAAAATGGACAAAAGACACAGACATTTCACTGAAAAGGAATTACGAAAGGCCAATAAGCATATGAAAAAATGTTGAACATCTTTAGCCATTAGGGAATGCAAGTAAACACCACAATAAAATATCACTACGGATCTCTTGGAATGACTACAATGAAAAAACTGATAACACCCTATCTGGCTAGAACACAAAGAAACTGGACCACTCATTTAATGCTTATGAGAATACAAAATCGTACTGACATACTGGAAAATACTTTACCAGTTTCTTTTAAAACTAAACGCGTACTTTACCAGATGACCCAGCAATTTTGCTCTTGGGCGTTTATCTGAGAGAAGTAAAAACTTATGTTCATATGAAAACACGTACACAAATGTTCATAACAGCTCTTTTAGTTGAGCCAGAAACTGAAAAGAACCAAAATGTCCTTCAGTGGGTAAATAGCTAAACTGTGGTATACCCACACCACTGAATACTACTCAGCAATAAAAAGTAACAAAGAGTTAATATACAGAACACAGAAGAACTCAGAAATTGTTCTTTTGGGGCACATAAGAATAGTCTTCTGAGGCTGTGTCATAGGACAAAAACAAAACAAAACACTTTTTTTAAAAAGAAATGTTTATGAATCAATCCAAATCTAGGTATAGAGAGCCAACAGAAATCAGTCCTATCCTCAAAGCGTAAAAGAAATAAAAAAGGTAAAGAGTACTAAGATCCAGAAAATTAACAAGTAGTAAAATTTTTGTTTCAGTCTGTCAAGATTATCCTTCCATTAAGCATTCAAAAATGTGAACTTTTATGACTTTGCTTATTTTCTTACATCCCCAAATTCCTATTATCTATATTATCTCTACTTTTTCTACCCTAGATATCTTTTGCCCTCATTGTCCTTGTTTATAAAACCTATGTTTTCTCAATTACAATCATTTTTTAAAAAGTTTTAGCTTGTTGGCCCAAACTTTTTTTTTTAATACGCTTCCTGTAAATGTGCTTTTATATGATTTTCTTTTCTTTTCTTATTTTTGGAGACAGGGTCTCCCTCTCACCCAGGCTAGAGTGCAGTGATGCCATCACAGCTTACTGCAGCCTTGATCTCCCAGACTCAAGCAATCCTCCCACCTCAGCCTCCCAAATAGTGGTGGTGGTACACACCATCACACCCAGATAATTTTTTTTTGTAAATTTTTTGTAGAGATGCAGTATCCCTATGTTTCCCAGGCTTGTCTGGAACTCCTGGGCTCAAGTGATCCTCCCACCTTGGCCCCAAAATGTGCTGGGATTACAGGTGTGAGTCACCACACCAGGTCTAATTTTCTGTACCTAAGCAGGTATTATGGACTCTTTTGAGTCGGTAAGAACAATAAAAGTAATAGTTCTTCAGTAAATAAATTATTTCCAAATGCCTAACAAAGCCACTTTTGTTAGTACATTGATAGTAGCAATATGAATTGCTACTATCTCATGGATTTTTTTTTAAAAAAAAAATCAGAATTGATATTAGATTGTGGATTACTTTCGAAATATACTTTTCGAGCACAGAGGCCAGGCACAGTGGCTTACGCCTGTGGTCCCAGCACTTTGGGAGGCTGAGGCAGGCGGATCACGCGGTCAGGAGATCGAGACCATCCTGGCTAACACGGTGAAACCCCGTCTCTACTAAAAATACAAAAACAAAATTAGCCGGGCATCGTGGCAGGCACCTGTAGTCCCAGCTACTCGGGAGGCTGAGGCAGGAGAATGGTGTGAACCTGGGAGGCGGAGCTTGCATTGAGCTGAGATCGCGCCACTGCACTCCAGCCTGGGCGACTGAGCAAGACTCCGAGACTCCGTCTCAAAAAAAAAAAAAAAAAAAAAAAAAGGAAAAAGAAAAAAAAAGCATTCTTTAAACTCTACATAAATCTTGTTTTCAAGGATTTTTTCAAAAAAAATTAATATAAATAAAACCATAAACTTAAGTCTTTTTGAGCTCTGTTGCCCAGGGTGGAGTGCAGTGAGTGGCATGATGTCAACTCACTGCAACCTTCACCTCTCAGGTTCAAGCGATTCTCTTGCCTCAGCCTCCTGAGCGGTACAACTGGTACTGAATGGTACGATTCTCAGCCTCCTGAGGCAAGAGAATCGTACCACTACAGGCACATGCCACCACACCCAGCTAAATTCTGTATTTTTAGTAGAGAAGGGGTTTCACCATGTTGGCCAGGCTGGTCTTGAACTCCTGACCTCAAGTGATCCGCCCGCCTCGGGCTCCCAAAGTGCTAGGATTACAGGCGTGAGCCACTGTGCCCAGCCTAAACTGAAATCTTTGAAGAAAAAAAGCCAATAGTGGCTGTTAGAGTCTAAGTTTATAAAAATGTACAAAATGCGTGCCAGTAGAATGAGTCAGTGCAGGTGTTTTGTTTATTTGCTGGGTTTTACATTAAAGCAGACAAAAATCTCTTTCCTCATATGACTTTTTCAATGCACTTTTTTACCTGATAAAATTTGCCTTTATTTTAAATTTTAAAATTATGTATTATTAAAATATTATAAAAATGTATTATAAATTATATTATAAATTATAATATATAATATTATAATTTATAATATATAATTATTATAAATTATAAATATTATAAAAATGTATTATTATTAATAGTCCTAATATTAAGAAGGAAAGTAAATAAAAGATCAACTCTGATACTCATAATTTCAAATTCCCTTTTCAAAATTCTCCCAAGCAATGTAGAGAAAGAATAAGTTATGCTTGTGTAGTACTACCATGGGTAAGGTATGGCAAAAGTCAAAGAGTTTTTAAAAAAAGGAGAAAAGAAAACTCAAGACTTGAGAAAGTTAGGACTGAGAAGGATAAAAACATAAAAGTTGTTCCTTCAGAAAAAAACAAATTATTTTATAATACATAATACCAAAATCATATTTTAGTGAATATATAACAGATCATTAACAGAGTTAAAAACAACTTCAGAAGTTTTAGGGCCAAAGAGAAACATAAGTTTAAGACAGCACTATCCAAGAGAAATATAACGTAAATCACATATATAATTTTACATTTTCCACTAGCCATATTTAGAAAAAATAAGAAACAAGTAAAATTAATTTTATTTAACCCAACAAATCAGCTCAACATGTAATCTATATTTAAAAATTACTAATGAGAAATTTTACACATTTTATAAAATTTTGTTACTAAGGATTCTAACTCCAGTGTGTATTTTGTACTTAACACAATCTTGATTCAGACTAGTCACATTTCTTTTTTTTTTTTTTTTTTTTGAGACAGTCTCGCTCTGTCCCCCAGGCTGGAGTGCAAGGGCGTGATCTCAGCTCACTGCAACCTCCGCTTCCCCAGCTCAAGCAATTCTCCTGCCTCAGCCTCCTGAGTAGCTGGGATTACAGGCGCCCGCAACCACACCCGGCTAATTTTTGTATTTTCAGTAGAGATAGGGTTTCTCCATGTTGGCCAGGCTAGTCTTGAACTCCTGACCTCGTGTGATCTGCCCGCCTCACCCTCCAAAAGTGCTGGGATTACAGGCATGAGCCACCGCGCCTGGCCGACTAGCCACATTTCATGTGCTCAGTAGTCCCATATGGCTAGTGGGTACCATTCTGGACAATAAAGGTCTAAGAAACAGCTTGAGAAAACAGGAATATATCTACCTTCAGACCAAGAGATTAAATATTATAATCTAAAAGAATGTAAAATCAATAGTTAACATATATACAATGCCACAACAGTGATATGATTGTTGATCCCACTACATGAGCCTCTCTGAAAGAGAATCAAAGGAAAACTGATTAAAGAACATTTGCCTCTAGAGAAAAGAACGTAAACAGATAAAAGAAATGAACTGTAAAGTTCTTTTTATGCCAACCAATCTCCAAGGTTCTTTATACACAGTGTAGTATATAACTCCTCTAGAAATCATTAGCATTGTTAGTTTATGACAAGCACCTTCAAAGTACTCAATAAAAATATCTTTCATTTTCTTCACAATTTCACACATGATTTCTTCGTTAGATATTAGTATCAATTTCCCTTTTGCTATCATGTCCAGTATCATTCTGTGAAACATTATTAACAAAAATAAAACCAACTCACATAGAAAGCATAAGAATGGATTTCAGGATTTCTGAAGGGTTTCAAGTATAAAATACTAATTCAAATAGAGCGAAAAGTCCTAAGAAATATAGTATTTCCATCTGGGAGTATGAGAAACAGAAAGGGCAAATGTAGACACACGACACTAATCTTGGCAGAGGTTGGAGGAAAACAAGCGTGTTGCTAAAGGAGGTAATAATGAAGTAACAACAGACCTCTTCAAAAACGATGATCCAGTATTCCATTCAAAGAAACTTTCAGGAATAGCAACCAACTCAGGCCCTCCCTTTCTAATTTCCTCAGGAATAAATATGTCTTTTCATGCATGTGGTGGAAAAGACAGGTGTTAGTGAGGAGAAAAGAGGGAGGCTATGAACCATCTCTGACCACTCCTTCCCCACCCACACAAACAAGCATACTCAAAGCCTGCCTTAAATGTGCCTTCAGGGCTGACATGATTTAGTAAAATATCATTGGCTAGAACAATCTCTAATCTTATCAACTCATGAAACTTCTTAAATGTAGTACAAAATCTCTTGCCATCTGACTTAAATTCTGAAAGGATCTTTTTGACTGCTGTGTTAATAACAGACTACAGAGGGCAAGGGTAGAAGCAGGAAAACCTGTTAAAAGGCTGCTGTCATTACCCAGCAAGAGATGATGGTGGCTGTGGAGACAGTGAAAACTGGTTGAATTCTGGATATGTTTTAAAGTTAGAGCCAACAACTTCCTGAAGGAATGAATGTAGGATAAGAGGATAAGACAGCAAGAGTCAAGAATGACTCCAAGGTTTCTGGCCTGAGCAACTGGAAAGCTGCTAAGAACTGAGATGAGGAAGGCTATGTGGACAGAGTAGGTATGAGAGAGCAGGTTTGGGAGGGAAAAGCAAGAATTCTATTTTGGACATGTTGAGTGTGAGATGTTTAAGAGCCATTCAACATAGGCAACTGGATATAAAAATAAGGAGTTATGGAGAGAGATCTGGGCTGAAAAAATTCATTTGAGAGAAAAATATTCAAAGCCATCAAACTAACAGAGATTGCTAAGGGAATGAGCATAGATAGAGAAGATAACCAAGGAGTGAGCCTTGGGATATTCCAATGTTTAGAGGTAGGCAAAAAGGAAAATCTACTAAGGAAGACTAAGGAGGAGCAGCCAATGAATTTTGAGGAAAACCAAGTAAATGTAGTAGCCTAAAAGGCAAGTTAAACAAATATATCAAAGACAAGGAGAAAATAACTTTGTCAAACGTAGATCATCACCCAAGATAATGACAGAACTGACTACTAGATTTAATAATGTCATCTGTTGGAAGACATTAACAAAAGCAATCTTAGCACAGTGGTAGGGGCAAAGCCTGATTAGAACAGGCTTAAGAGAGAACATGAGAAAGAAATTAGGACAAGTGCATTTAGACAATGCTTTAAGGGTTTCTACACAAAGAGAGCAAGAAAGAGCAATTGAGGGAAGATATTTTTATGAGGAAAAAAGTAACAGTATGCCTGTATATTGATGTGAATTATCCAGAAGAGATGAATTGATGATATACAGAGAGAAGGAAGAATAGCTAGGGCAATGTCCAGAGTAAGTCTATAGTAGTTATATACTACACTGTATATAAAGAACCTTGGAGAGTGGTTGGCATAAAAAGAACTTCACAGGTCATTAACTAATGCATTAATCAGAGGACCTGGGACTATATAGAAACATAGAGAGTAAATCTATAGTAACACAAAGACAGAAGCAAGGTCTATGAGTACAGATGTAGTCAATACATACATGTGGTGGCAGGAGTCTGTAAGTGTTCTTCTGACTGCTTGCATCTTACAATGAAGTAGAAATCAGGTCCATCAACTGAGAGTGAGTATGAGGAAGAGTGTTGGAAGTTTGAAGAGAAAAGCAAGGGTACAAACTAAGTCATCTATGAGAGGGGAGACTGAATGGACTAAGAAAATAGAGTACAATTGCCAGACAATACTCAGGGCAAGAAACCTGAGGTTTCTTACCACGAATTTAAAGTGAGAGCAGTTATCATAGTTGTATTTTTCTTCAGTCACTTTCAGCCGCACAAATGTAGATATAAAGTACTCAAAGAGTTGATTTACCTAAGATTGAGGTTTTGCCAACTAATTATGAAGAGGCCAGAAAGGAGCAAGTGAGTTGAGGGCATATGCAATATGACTGGCGATTGAATTATACAAGGTAAGGAAGGAAGAAAGGAAATCAAGGGGGCAAGGTACAGTGAAAAGGGAATAGAATCGGTGGACTGACAGTTTCAATGATGGTGAGGAATTGTTGAGTTGAGGCACCAGGTGGAATGGGCTGAAAAGACAGCAGTCAGAAAGAGCTTAGAAAAAATGAAGAGGTTTCAAGTTATTGGTAATAACAAGGTATATGACATGACCATGAGGCCAGGTGTGGTGGCTCACACTTGTAATCCCAGCGCTTTGGGAGGCCAAGAAAGGAGGACTGCTTGGGGCCAGGAGTTTCAGACCAGACTTGGCAACACAGCAAGACCCCATCTTTACAAAATATCTTTTTTAATGCATAAAAAAGATAGGACCATGAAGTGCCTTAAATGGGCTAGAGAGTAAGAATATTAAAGAAGACATTTAGAAATTAAGAGGTCACAGTATTAGAGGGACCATAGTGATATATATTGAAATTATCAAGAATTAAAAGAGACTTAGTGTTAGAAGAATGACAGTGAGCCAGGAGCTAAACTAGTCAAGAAAAGAGAAAGTGTAACCCAGGTTGCAGTAGATGCCAGAAAACATGAGGATTTACAGACAATACAACCTGTTAATAGACAAGTTTTAAGGAGAACAAGAAAATGGTGGACAACTGCCCCATCTCCAGGCTCCTGGTTCCAGTCAGTGGAACCAGGCTCCCTCTTGACTCCTGTTCAAATGGAGTAGGTCAGAGCAGGAAAATGGTTGGTTGGTTTGTTTGCTTGTTTGTTTTTAGAGACAGGGTCTCACTATGTAGCCTAGGCTGGCCTTGAACTGGGCTCAGGGATCCTCCTGCCTCCACCTCTCAAGTAGCTGGGACTGCGGGTGTGTACTACCATGCCTGGCCAGGAAATGTAGTTTCAAGTCTCAGCGCATAGGACTCCCCACTGATCCTTGATGACATTATCAGAAAAAAAAACGAAACATTTAATTGCCAATGTATAAGACAGCCACAGGGGAAGCAGCATCCTCAGCAAAGTACGAAGTAGACAAAATGTTCAGAGAAAGAACAAACAAGGATACAGGAAATTTTGCTGATGATAGACTGTGAATTCCACTGGGTTGCACAATGGCAAGATTTCAAGTGTTGAAGAGGATTGAAAAAATAGTAAATACACCGAACTTTGTGGGGACGTGAGTATCACCTAGGAGACTGATAGTAACTGACATAAAAAGGGAAAAGGGATAAAGAACATAACGAGATTAGTCCTGGTGGACTCATACAAGTAGCAGTGTCAAAGCTATGAATATTGGAGGAAGGAATGTGGTATTTGAAGCTCCCTATCAATGGAAGACAACAGTTTGGGGAATCATGCTCTTGGTCTCAGTACAAAGGGCCTCCCCTTAAACCTTAACAATGGCTTGCAAAGAAACTGTAATGCACCTGTAAGGTGTTACAGAATTTTTTGAAACTAATAAGGAGGTTGGAATAGTGCTTAGCATCTAATAAGCACTCACAGATAGGCTTTCATTAGCTAATCAAATGTAAAATATAAGTATTGCATCCAAAAAAAGAGATTCATTTATAGATTCCTTTCCTCAGCTATTAACAAATGGGTTTCCCAAGTGATTTCAAGAAAACCTGTACCAAAAAAAAAAACTCAGAAAACTCATTTGAGAAAAAGGAGGAAGTCTTTGAGAAGGTAAAGTCATATATAGTGTCCGTCAATCTGATAACTGGCTTCTCTAAAAAAGTACCACCAGCAGTGGGGCGCAGTGGCTCACACCTGTAATCTCAGCACTTTGGGAGGCCAAGGCGGGCAGATCACCTGAGGTCAGGAGTTCAAGACCAGCCTGGCCAACATGGTGAAACCCTGTCTCTACTAAAAATACAAAAATTAGCCGGGTATGGTAGTGCACGCCTGTAATCCCAGCTACTCAGGAGGCTGAGACAGGTGAATAGCTTGAACCCGGGAGGTGGAGGTTTCAGGGAGCCGAGATCGCGCCATTGCACTACAACCTGGGCAACAAGAACAAAATTCCGTCTAAAAAAAAAAAAAAAAAGGACCACCAGCACTTTGAACACTTTTCACCATCCATCCTACTTCAATGGTAGATTAACTTATTCATCCAACAAGCAAATATTGAGCACCTATTATGTGCCAAGTACTATTCCCAGAACGTGGAATACATCAGGGATCAAAACAAATATCCCTATCCTGGAAAGAGATCAACAACAAACAGTATATATATTAATTATATGATATGTCAGAACATAAGTGTTATAGAAAAAAGCAAAACAGTGCAAATATTAGAGGAAAGGGGCCTGAAATCCAAGTGTAAATAAATAGAGTAAGTAGATATCCAAAGTGTTCTCCAATAACATCCACAGAAAAGGCCCTAAGACCTTTCCATTTAGTTTTTGCCACTACTTTGCATTATTAAATTCTTTTCTTCTTCTATTTTTTTCTTCAAGCCACCAACTTTACTCTATTTTACTTCGGCAGTAGATAATAGCTAACATTTATGAAACATTTACCACATAGCATTGTTCTAAGTGTTTTTAAAAAATTAAATAATTACATCCTCACAATAGATCTATAAAATAGGTGCTCCTTTTGCCTCCATTTTACAAGGCAGAAAACTGAGGCACAAAAATATTAAGCAAAGTTTCCCAAGATCACATGGTTAGCAAGTAGCAGAGCCCTGGAGAAACATGTATAATACATATTCCCTATTATGAAATTTAAGACCAGCCTGGGAAACAAACATGGCAAAACTCCATCCCCACAAAAATACAAAAAGTTGGCTCACGCCTGTAATCCCAGCACTTTGGGAGGCCAAGGCGGGTGGATCACCTGAGGTCAGGAGTTTGAGACCAGCCTAGCCAACATGGTGAAACCCTGTCTCTACTAAAAATACAAAAATTAGCCGGGTATGGTGGCACATACCTGTAGTCCCAGCTACTCAGGAGGCTGAGGCAGGACAGTCGCTTGAACCTGGGAGGCGGAGGCTGCAGTGAGCCGAGACTGCGCCATTGCACTCCAGCCTGGGCGACACAGCGAGACTCTGCCTCAAAAAAAAAAAAAAAAAAAAAAAAAAAAATTAGCTGAATGTGACGGCATGCACCTACAGTGCCAGCTACTTGGGAGGCTGAGGTGGGAGGATTATCTGAGCCCAGGAGGTCGAGGCTATAAGGAGCCAAGATCTCGCCACTGCACTCCAACCTAGGTGACAGAGTGAGACCCTGTCTCAAAAAAAAAAGAAAGAAAGAAATTTAAGAACATTCAAGGCTGGGTGGGAGCAATAGCTCATATCTCTAAATCCCAGTGCTTTTGGGAGGCCAAGGTGGGAGGATTGCTTGAGCCCAGGAGTTCAAGGCTGCAATAAGCTATGATTGCGCCACTGCACTCCAGCCTGGAAAACAGAGGAAGATCCTGTCTCTAAAATAAAGAAAAAGAATAATATTCAGCACAAACTGTCTCGTTTTCTCACCTGTAATAAACAGACTCTCTTACAGTATACATACAAAAACTATGAATGCTCCTATTATATTGTTTTCTGGCCATTTTTACAGTTATTTTCTTGACTAAAGAGTTTTTGTTTTTTTGTTTTTTGAGACAAGAGGTCTCACTCCATCACCCAGGCTGGAGTGCAGTGGCGCAATCTCCACTCACTGCAACCTCCACCTCCCGGGTTCAAGTGATTCTTATGCCTCAGCCTCCCAAGTAGCTGGAATTACAGGCACGCACCACCATGCCCAACTAATTTCAGTATTTTTATTAGAGACGGAGTTTCGCCATGTTGGCCAGGCTGGTCTCAAACTCCTGACGTCACGTCATCTGCTCACCTTGGCCTCCCATAGTGCTGGGATTACAGGCGTGAGCCACTGTGCCAGGCCAACTGAATAGTCTTTATCAGTCTCTGCTTAACATCTTCCTTAACCTCCCTGCAATCTGATTTATATTACCATTCTTAGTGTACTGAAACTGCTTTAATGTGGTCAGTGACCTTCACACCACCAAGCCAAAGGATTCTTTCTCTATTCTCATTCTCCTCGAACTTTGTATTGGACTATGTCCACCTCTGTGCCCTTCTTCCTGAAACCTCCCTGGCTACCTAGAAGCAACATTATCCTGAATCTTCCTATTCCGCTCTCTCTCTCTCTGACCTTTCCCTTAGAAAATCTCTTCCTTTGGATTCTGAGACAAACTTTTCCATCTTCCTTTTACCTCTCCTACTGTTCCTATTAAAGTATCTTTTTCACTTCTACCCCTGAAACGTAGGAACCCCAAAAGTTTAAGTTGAGTCCACTGTTCTTCTTTTATTTTCTTTTTTTTTGAGACAGAGTCTCTGTCACCCAGACTGGAGTGAAGTGGCACAATCACAGCTCACTGCAGCCTCGATCTCTCAAGCTCAAGCAATCCTCCCCACTTAAACTCCCAAGTAGCTGGGACTGGATTTTTTTTTTTTTTTTAAGAAATAAGAGTCTCACTATAATTGCCCAAGATGGTCTTGCACTCCTGGGCTCGAGCTATCCTCCAGCCTCGGACTCCCAAAGTGTTGGGATTACAGGCGTGAGCCACTGCACCCAGCTCTTTTTTATATTCTCATAGGGTCAGGCATGGTGGCTCATGCCTATAATCCTAGCACTTTGGGAAGCCGAGGCAGGCGGATTGCTTGAGGCCAGGAGCTCAAGACCAGCCTGGCCAACACGGTGAAACCCCATCTTTACCAAAAAATACAATAATTAGCCAGGCATGGTGGCACGTGCCTGTAGTCCCAGCTACTCGAGAGGCTGAAGTAGGAGAACTGCTTGAACCTCGGAGGTGGAGGTTATGGTGAGCCAAGATTGCGCCACTGCACTATAGCCTGGGTGAGAGAGTGAGACACTGTCTCAAAATAAAAATAAAAATAAAAGATTCTGATAGTCTCTTTTAAGGTTCATTCATCCAATTAAGTATTTATTGAGCATCTACCATCAACCAGGTTCTGTTTGGGTTGCTTAAAATAGATTAGTGAATAGAAGAGACCAAAAAAAAATCCTCTGTCCATATAGTGAAATAATTCTATGCTACCAAGCACACTCAAAGCTGTCTTCCCCTAAATACTATTTTAAACACATCACTCTCATGACTTAAAAACAACAATAACAACCTTGCAATGATTCCCCTCTTATCAGCCACATCTAATTTTCTATGCCTTAGTTCAAAACACTTGATAATCATTTTCTATTGTATCCATACAGGTTCATTTTCCATTACTCTCTGATTCAAGGCAATTCCAGGCAGGCCAATCTTCTGATTACCCCTCAAACACATTCCTTATATTTCTATGTGGTCAAGTGACTACTGAAAATATATGTTTAGTACTTAGATATTGTTTTACAAGTGTACTGAATTAATAGAGAAATTCAAAGATGAATGTTTTTTATTCCTTCAAATGTATAAAAATAGCAAACACTTACACAAAGCGACTATGTGCCAAACACTATTCCAAGCACTTTATATATATTAACCCATTTATTCCACACAACAATCCTGGTATCTCCATTTTACAAATGAGGAAGCTGAGGCCCAAAGACAGTAAAGTAACAACCTAGGTCTCACAGACAGTAAGTAAGTGGCAGAGCCAACATTCATATGTAGGAAGCCTGGTTCCATACTACCCAGCATACTCCCAGCAGAAGTAATAAAAACAAAAAGAGTTCAAAACTGAAACTGAAAACTATATTCGACTATAAAAAGTTACGTATAATAAGTTAATCCTTTACTCCAAATAATGAAGAACAATATTTCCTCTAATATGTCAAGTTTAAATTACAGAATTTAATAGTATACAATAAAAACCGCAATCTACAAACATGAATACACTATCTATCATTCAGAGTTCCCCAAAGCTGAAAATACTTGCTAGGCATGACAAAGAATATACGGTGACACAGGTCTAACTTGTGTTCTTTTGTTAGCATGCATATATTAAAGTATTTTGCTGTCATCCTTGCTTTCATCAGAATCAAAATAGATTTGAATACAATCTTTAAGGTTTTTTTTGTTTGTTTGTTTGTTTGTTTTTGAGATGGACTCTTGCTCTGTCACCCAGGCTGGAGTGCAATGGCATGGTCTTGGCTCACTGCAACCTCCGCCTCCTAGGTTCAAGTGATTCTCCTGCCTCAGCCTCCCAAGTAGCTGGGATTACAGGCACATGCCACCACGCCCGGCTAATTTTTCTATTTTTAGTAGAGACAGAGTTTCACCATGTTGGCCAGGCTGGTCTCAAACTCCTGACTTCATGATCCACCCGCCTCGGCCTCCCAAAGTGCTGGGATTAAAAGACTGCCAGCTTTACTTTTCGGACGCAAAATTCACATGTAGGACTAGGTCCTGTATGACAGAAAAAAATTTAGGAGAAGCAAAAAATATCCCCAAAGCATTTAACTCATATAGGTACACTTCAACCTATCACCAACTTTATGGCTAAAGGATCTTTTAAAAGGTTTCTAAGGACTCATAGAGAATTCAATTATTTTATAACTGATTACATAAAATTAAAATCCAAAGGCAGAGGTTCTTTCATAAAACAATCCTGACATATTAAAAAATAGGGAGTGCCTAACTACAACATTATCATTTTCTTCTCTTTCCAGTTTCCCCTGCTCTTCAGACAGAGAAAAGACATGAATTTGTCAGGTTTTGAGATGGAGAGATTAAAACAAACAAACCAGGACAGGGATGCTAGTTTGATTTGGAAAAGGCTAAACTGTATGTAGCCTTTCCAACTAGTAATGACAGCCTAACTAGAAAAGAAAAGGTATGTAGATAAAGGCAGACAAAAAAACAATGCCATCAATGCCTTAGGCAAAAATCCACAGCAGCTACCATTCCCCACTTTATTTTCTGCCTCTCCTCCCTTTTCCCTGGGTAAGGAAAGAACCCAAAGCACCCCCAAGGCCACTCACATAAAACCAATTTCTTCCCAAGCACTGTATGAATTAAAAAAAAACATAAACTATTAATAATTTGAGATTAATTCAATTTAATCTCAAATTTTCGAACAGTTTGGAAAAGATTTTTCAAACAGGGAGTCGTTTTCTCCTCTCCTCACCCACAGCAACCCACTATGACACTCTTAAAGTCATCCCATACTCCAAGGGATTAAATACAAATTTCCTGAGGAAAACACTGGATTTGGCAGCTATCACTGAAGATATTGCCAAATACTAAGGTTCTCCTGTATACCCCATATTTGATATTTTCTTCCCTCCCACATACTGGTGACAACAAGAAAGATGTATAATCCTTCTCAAGATTCTCTACACAATGGATATCTCAACTCAAATCTCAAATCCAAAATTAAAACATGAAAACCCCTGTTAAAACAAACCCCCCAAGGAGAAGGCAATGGCTTTCTATTCTAGTGTTCATTTTCAACAGCACACACGACCAGCTAAATAAGGAAGTTTTAAAATGTCAAAAATACTTCTGTCATATTACTAGAATGAAAGAGGTCTAAGGATAGAGGCGATGCCAATGAAAAACAGATTATTTCCCAATAATGTACTATGTTGCATCATCTTAATCACTGAGTATTTCCCAAGTCACTAAAAGGTCCATGGCATTATGATAGGTCCTATATTTTATAATAACAAGAAAGAAAATGGTAAAATTAAGTTTAATTTTAAAATTATAGGCACAGTTGAGATGTTTTCAGACTCAACTGTGGGAAACTTTGAGATCCACATGCTACATACAGTAGAGGAGGAATACCTGAGACATTGAAGGAAGCATGAAGATAATAAGTGGCAATACAGTATTATTCATCTACCTCATTTACAAAGCGAGAAACAAGAAACCTACTTTTTTCCCCCAGCTTTAAAATAAAATGTAAAATTTTCCTTCACAAAACAAAGTATGCTATCCAGAAATACACAACAGATCCAGAAAGTTGGCTTAATGCAGGGTCTACAAATCAAAACAAAGAATAAAAAAAAAACTTCAAAGGTCGCAGAACTTAAAAAAAAAAAATCCAACCAAAACATATACGGCTGATGTTTAACCAGACCTGTTTTTTAATATTACCTGTGCAAAACAAAGATATCGAAGTAAATGAAAGAATAAGTTTTCATTTCACAATCTCCCTGTATACTTCCTCAGCCTGCGGACCTACCTTTATTCATCCTTAAAGGGAGCTGGTAGCTAGAAATATTTAATGTCCTACTTCATCAGAATTTTCTTTAGCTCTGATCAGGCCATTATTAAAGTCATCCAGTAATATTTACTGGTTATAGCTATTCAAATGTGAGTAGTCTCCTAATAACCGTTCTGAACTAATATACACATAGGAAGCAGCTAAGGCCTAAATTTCTCTTTTACAAATGAAGTATGTTCATTTCTCTTACTGTAATAAAGATAATATTTCTTTATTTTCCAAGCTCCTATTCTCCAGTGAATATCTTTAAAATCATTCAAAAACACTGGTAGCTATTTTCTACTAAACTTTTTTTTTTTTTTTTTTTTTTGGAGACAGAGTTTCACTCTGTAGCCCAGGCTGGAGTGCAGTCGTGCCATCTTGGCTCACTGCAACCTCTACCTCCCGGGTTCAAGCAACTATCCCAGCCTCAGCCTCCCGAGTAGCTAGGATTACAGGGGCACACCACCATACCTAGCTAATTTTTAGTAGAGATGGGGTTTAACTATGTTGGCCAGGCTGGTCTCAAACTCCTGACCTCAAGCAATCCTCCCACCTCAGCCTCCCAAAGTGCTGGGATTACAGGCGTGAGCCACCATACCAGGCCTACTAAAACTTTTTGAGGCTGTTATTTGAGTAATCATTTATCACTTACTTCGCAAAACCTGGGCTTGGATAAAAATTGCAGTTTACTATCAAAGACAAATAGACCACATTTCCTCAGTTCTCTACTCTTCAAAACCTTGGTGTCACTTTAGGGCATGAGGGACTGAAGAGAAGACGGAATCAATTATCTGACAAATCCTGTAGAATTTCCATCCTAACGTCTCTCAGAATAGCTCCTTACCTCAGTGGCTTGGTCTCTAATTTTTCAAACAAAACTCAACTGTCAACCCCAAAATATGCTGCACACTATTGAAAGAGTAATCTTTCTGAAAAACACTTTCATCATGTTTTCTCCTGCTTCCTATCAACCTCTACTGGCTTCTTATTGCTTAGCAGACTAAATTCAACCTGACACCAATACACCTTTCATAATCTAGCTCTACCCTAATAATACAAATTTATCTGACACCATTCCCAGTAATTAACACTTTATTCCATTGAGATCAGACTCCTTACATCCCTTTCACATCATGCTGGCCCCTACCAAGTGTTAGCTCATTCTTTACTGTGGTCTAAATGTCTCCTCCACAACGCATATTGAAATTTAATTGCCAGTGTGATGGTATTAAGAGTTGAGGCCATTAAGAGGTGATTAGGCTACGAGGGCTCTACCCTCATCAATGATAATGCCATAGTAATGGAAGTAGGTTCCTGATAAAAAGCAAGTTCTGCCCTCTCTGTTCTTGTTCTCTCACCCTCTCTTGCTCTTCTACCTTACACCATGGGATGACATAGCATGAAGGCCCTGCCAGATGCCAGCACCATGTTCTGGTTCTTCCCAGTCTCCAAAACCATGAGCCAAGTACATTTCTGTTGATTATAATTATCCAGTCTGTGGTATTCTGTTATAGCAGCATAAAATGAACTAAGACATGCTTCCATTCCCTATATAGAACATACATAATGTTCTCCTTCTGGATATGCTAGCCTATACAAACAGTACACAATCTTTATTCAAGACTCATCTTCTTCAGGAAGCCTCACTCCTAGGACTTTAGTCTGAAGATATCCCTATACAAACAGACTGGACTCATACTACATGTAGCACACATTATTTGTACACTGCTTTGGACAGTGCTAATTATATCATTATGAAAGCATTCCTGACAAGATAAACTCTACAAAGAAGTTGTGCCAAATTTTCCAAGAAGTGGTTCCATAAGCAAAGTCTGTTTGAAAAATTGATTAAGGCTGGGTGCAGTGGCTCAGGCCTGTAATCCCAACACTTTGGGAGGCCAAAGCGGGCAGATCACCTGAGATCAGGAGTTCAAGACCAGCCTGGCCAACATGGTGAAACCCTGTCTCTACTAAATATACAAAAACTTAGCCAGGTGTGGTGGCGGGCGCCTGTAATCCCAGCTACTTAGGAGGCTGAGGCAGGAGAGTCACTTGAACCCGGGAGGTGGAGGTTGCAGTGAGCCAAGATCGTACCACTGCACTCCAGCCTGAGCAACAAGAGCAAAACTCCATCTCAAAAAAAAAAAAAAAAAAGAAAAAAAGAAAAGTTGGTTAAATAATCCTGATTTTGGCAGGGCACAGTGGCTCACACCTGTGATCTCAGCACTTTGGGAGGCTGAGGCGGGTGGATCACCTGAGGTCAGGAGTTTGAGACCAGCCTGGCCAACACGGTGAAACCCTGTCTCTACCACAAATATAAAAATTAGCTGGGCATGGTGGCACACGCCTGTAGTTCTAGCTACTTGGGAGGCTGAGGCAGGAGAACCGCTTGAACCCAGAAAGCAGAAGATGCAGTGAGCCGGGATGGCACCACTGCCACTTTAGCCAGGGTGACAGAGTGAGACACCATCTCAAAATAAATAAATAAAGACATGTTATTATATCATAGCATACTGGCTCACATCTGCAATCCCAGCACTTTGGGAGGCTGAGATAAGAGGATCACTTAAGCCCAGAAGCTTGAGACTACCCTGGGCAACAGGGTGAGACCCCATTTCCACAAAAAATATGAAAATCAGCTGGGCATGGTCCCGTGCCTGTAGTCAGAGCAACCTGAGAGGCTGAGGTGGGAGAATTGCTTGAACCCAGGAGTTCAAGGCTACAATGAGCTAGGATCATGCCACTGTACTCCAGCCTAGGCAACAGAGACCATCTCAAAAAAAAAAAAAGAAAAAAAAGTTCTAGTACGAATGAAACAATGTAATGACTAAGATTTGATACTCTTTGAAGCTGAGTAACAGCTACGTGGTGGTTCATACCTACTTTTGTACTTGTTTAAAAATACCAAAAGTTCCTTTTTAAAAAAGTACTAATAACGTCTTTATATCATTTTAAATGACAAAACCAAAATATAACATTTTCTTTACCCAAGGAATACATAGGTCCCTACTGACAGTAAGAAAAACGTTTGCAGAAAGATTTAATGCAGAATCCTAATTCTCATCTAAGAATTAATAAAAGTTAGAGGAAAAAATATAATCAAATAGAAGAGATTTCCATGAAAAGAAAAATTAATCCTAACTACTAAAAGCAACACTGTTTATATTATAAATCTTCATTCAATTAGAGCATTCACAAGAGGGTCCACCCAAATAACTGATGAAAATTTAAAACTTCAGAAAAAAATCTTAAGCAAAATATGGGAGGCAGAAAATAAAGGGGAAAAAAGGAGAAAAGTTGCTACAGCCAATGTTCAATAACCCAAATCAGCCAATGTTACTTTAGAAAATTCACAATCTGAAAACACCTGATGCTCTAAGGGAATGGATTAAAAGGTTCTTAAATAATCAGAAAATTAGCATTTCTACTCTATTCCAAACACTGAAAAACATGCTCAGAAAATTTCAGATATTTGGATTAATTACCATGTATCTGTTTGTTGCTATTAAGAAATGCTCCACTCCTTTGAAATTTCAGTCTAACTGCTTTTCAAAATTCAATCACTATTTTGCCTACATCATTCACTAACTGCTTCCAAAAGCAGTAATATAAGATCTACTAATTTTTTTTTTTTTTTTTTTTGGAGACAAAGTCTCACTCTGTCACCCAGGCTGGAGTGCAATGGCACGATCTCAGATCACTGCAACCTCTGACTCCCAAGTTCAAATGATTCTCCTGCCTCAGCGTCCCGAGTAGCTGGGATTACAGGCACGTGCCACCACATCCGGCTAATTTTTGTATTTTTAGTAGAGATGGGGTTTCACCGTGTTGGCCAGGCTGGTCTCGAACTCCTGACCTCATGATCCGCCCACCTCGGCCTCCCAAAGTGCTGGGATTACAGGCGTGAGCCACCGTGCCCAGCCACATCTACTATTTTTAAGGGAAAGCATTTTATTCTTCTAATTACACTGCTTTTTTGCCTTGACATTTTTTCCAAACTGGTTTTAGGCATATCCACAAGCCAATTTTGATTATTTTGATTTCAAATTCTACTCCATAATTGCTTTAAAACTCAAGAAGTGAGATTTTAGTACCCATACTTTAAAAAAGTAGTTTTTAAACAGTTATCTGACATACACACCTATACACATAGCAAGACTTATCCTAATAGCAATACATCATCTGCCCATCGCCCAAAGCAATTAAAGCTTAAAACAGGACAACCCTCCTGTATAAACAGAGTTTAATAATAAAGAAGCTGTACTTGAGGCCGGGCACAGTGGCTCACACCTGTAATCCCAGCACTTTGGGAGGCTGAGGCAGGCAGATCACGAGGTCAGGAGTTCGAGACCAGCCTGGCCAACATGGTGAAACCCCATCTCTACTAAAAATACAAAAATTAGCTGAGTGTGGTGGCGGGCATCTGTAATCCCAGCTACTCGGGAGGCTGAGGCAGGAGGATTGCTTGAACCCAGGAGGCAGAGGCTTCAGTGAGCCGAGATCACGCAGCTATACTCCAGCCTGGGTGACAGAGCAAGACTCTGTCTTGGGGAGTAGGAGGGAGAAAAAAAGCCATACTCACAAATAAACCTGTTAAGATGAAAAATAAACTCATACTCAAACTGTGTTATACCATCCTTAAAGTTAGGTTTTCCTACCAAGTAAAAGTAATCATCTTCTTTTTAGTAGCTTACAATTTCTCTCTTCTGATAAAAGAAAAATATGCTGCTAAAATCTAAGTACCAAAATCTAAGGAGACAAAATAGTGGTGAAATTTTCGATAAACTTTGTAATTAAATAATAAAAGAATCGTATCATAAAAAAGAAATGTGTCACAGAACCAGTTACATTCTATTATAGTAGAAAAAGTTGGCATTTACCACATAATCTTTTCTAATAAAGAAGTCCACATAACAAGATTAAAAACAATGTGAAGTTCTTTTAGAAAACCACTAAACACATGATTAAAAAGTCCCACATATCTTCTTTCCTTGCATCACAAAAATAACTGGGTAAATTATGCTAGCTTTTAAATTTGTGTACTCTCAACTTTGAGAAAAATATGTATATACTACGATCTTTAAAATATTGAGGATATTGTCATCTTTTATTCAGGAATGGATATTTGCAGATTTTTCCTAATATCTTTGAGGTAACATAAAATATTATAAAATCTCAGAATGTGTTAAACAAGTTTTATCCAATACATGCTATTCCAGTGGGATAAAAACCATTTACAAGTTCCATTTAGATTAAGAAATCCTTTGAGAAAAGTATGTAGTACATTCTAGTTATACTGTTTCTAGAACAGCAAAAATCTCTATAACCTATTTCCCTACTGTTTTCTTCGGAACCAAATGAGCTGAATGTAACTTCCTTCACAAAGAGTCAAGACAGTATTATAGTTACTGTCAGAGAGCTAACTAACTGAATTTTCACCAGAGGCTGAAGTTTTCACAAATTAAAACCATTTTACTTAAATGATCTATAAAAATAACAACACTAAGTTTAAATATATTTAATTGAGTACTATTTGCAGTCACATTAGAAAATTTAATTTTAGGCCTGGCATGGTGGCTCACGCCTGTAATCCCAACCCTTTGGGAGGCCAAGGTGGGCGGATCATGAGGTCAGGAGTTCAAGACCAGCCTGACCAACATGGTGAAACCCCATCTCTACTAAAAATACAAAACTTAGCCGGGCGTGGTGGCACACGCTTGTAATCCGAGCTACTCAAGAGACTGAGGCAGGAGAATCGCTTGAACCCGGGAGGCAGAGGTTGCAGTGAGCCAAGATCGCACCACTGCACTCCAGCCTGGGTGACAGAGCGAGACTGTCTCAAAAAAAAAAAAAAAAGAAAAGAAAAAGAAAGAGAAGAAAATTCAATATTTTTATCATACAAAACAACAAAAAGATAAATTTATTAAACTGAAGAATATGGATTCCTTTTAAAGCCAAGATCAGGGAGGGGAAAAAAGGGAAGATTTCTAAATCCAAACTGCTTAAACTGATAAGATATTTTCTCATTTCTTTAAAGCACAGAAAATCATTTTTAAAATAAGCCTCCCCTAAAACTAGGAGTTCACCCTCTGGCAACACCCCTTCTTTAACAAAGTAATGAGTTGCAAGTTATCACTACTACTCCCATTTAGACTCAAGCTGAAGGGCATTACAAAAACAATTTATTTTTCTGCACTTTGTCATTTGACTATAACTGTCTCATCCTAATTTTATAATAGGCCAATTTTAATCGATTCATGTTCAAAACCTTCTTACAGAAATAATCTATTGATCTCAAGAATTCAACTACTCAACCTGGCAGAAAGAATTCCAAATTATCAAAAGAAACCATGAAAATATGAAGCTTCAGTGCTCATAACGTTAGATCAAAGAACTTAAACCACGGAAAAATATTTAGAAATCTCAGCTCCCTATTTCCTATTAAAATGTTAAAGAACTTTAGATATCTTCTTTAAACGTACTAAAGATACAAAAGTAAATTCCTTTTGACTTCAGAGGGCTGAAATGAAGAATTCAGTAACTGCAGGCAAAAATTATGGAGGGGAAAGAATTACTTGAGAAAATATTTCGTGAGACAAATACCTTTTTTTTAAAAAAAAGATGTATTAAAATCACTTACACCCTTCTACCAGACAAACAGTCCTCTCCTAGAACTCACTGCTTACAATTCAGCCAAGTATGACTGCCAAGAGTTTCTAAACCTGTGTTAGGACTGTTCAAAGTGGAAAGCTTCTCCACCAGTGTATTACAACAACAAGAAGTATATTTTTTAGAGTTAAAGATCAACTATTAAATACACTCCTACTGATAAACTAAATGTAAGTGATTAAAAAAAAAAACAAAACTCAAGTTGTAACTTAGGACAAAATTTGCTATATAAATTGCTTGCAGTTCTAAGAGTAGGTATTTAGTTGGTCCCCCAAATTGGGGCTTAAGTGGCTGAAAGAAAAAAGTTTTATAAACAGCTTTTCTAACCTTAGTTTACATTTGGTAAAACAGACCATTTATCACAATCAAGTGAACATAATGCCAAATGTTAAGATTCCAAATTTTACAGGTAAAATTTGTAAAAATTACAATAACCCAGTAATGGACTGCCACATGAGACTGTCACTGATTTTAAACATTTTTACATATCTCTTAAGAATACAATGTCATGTATGTCATGTTTAAACTTGGGATGTATGTATTTGAACTATGTAATCCTGGTTGCTTTTCTGGTAATTCTTTATCTCACAGTGGTCTGATTATAGTCAAGGCTTCTTCTTCCCATTTTACCATTAGTCAGTACATCTTAATTTTGCTTTCACCAAAACATGGACATCATAAGCCACCTCTTGCTTCCAGTTTTCTGCTTTTTACTGTAGATAACAATGACAGTGAGTTCCACCAAACGCATGTTTGTGCACAGCTTTGTCATTCTTTTCCCAGCCCCCTTCTTTTCTATGGGAAAAATACGAGGAACTTAGATTTATATAAAAATATCGATTTTTCTTTTGCATACATAACTAATGGATTTTCAAGAGAAGACAATTTATTCAGATAACTATCATCCTAGAAATGTCAAGAGAACTTCCCAAATCCAAAAATAAGAAGAAAATCTGATATTAACTGGAGAGGAAATTTCCACTCAAACCATAAATAAAATGTCATCAATTAAGCTGAACATCAATAAAACTCAGTCAAAAATCAAGTCTCAATACAGAACCCACACATAACCCACATGTAATCAAAATATCACTTATATTTGCTAGCGGAGTTCACAGATGAATTCTGTATGTGCGCCAGATTTATCTTATTTTGTAATGCTGGGGTTAATATTTATTGGTATAAATCAGGGCCCACACTAAGTGTCCTGGGGAGAGGCAATCCAAAGAACGCTTAGTAGCATGACAAAACCGGTCCAAAATGAAAAAAAAGAAAAAAGCCACGTCCTAACACAACAGAGCGAATAAGCGACAAATAGATCACAGAAAGCAAAACGAAAACGGTCCCCTCCGGAGTAGCCTGAATAAAACATCTTTACTCATAACGTTTAATAGTATCCTACCTCACTTCATTCACTTCCCAACTTCCTTTACTTTTCAAGGGCCACCACGGGGCATCCCTTTTTCTGGAAGTGTATATTGAAAGGATCTGTACAGGAAAGAGGGAAGGAACGGACAATTCTCAAGAAGGCTGAGAAACAGGTGGGTTAGCAGGAGCAGGAGCATAATCTAGATACTTAAGGGGCAGCTTTAAGATGACAGATGTGGTGGAAAGAAAGACTGCAAATCGGAAGCAGCTCTAGTGTGACAGATACACTGTGGGCTGATTGCAAGCACCAGAGGGGGGCAAAGGCTAACTCCAGAGTGGTAGCAGTGGAGCAAAAAAACAAGCAGCAGGACGAGTGGGCAATGAGCAGTGGGATTAATGAGCAGCAGCAGCAACAGGGTCAGAGTGGAAGTGATGGCTTTGGTCTTGGGAGACGGGGGCCAGTGGGAAAGGACGTCAGACAGGGAACAGGGGATTGGGGAAACAAGGAAGACTGAAACCTAAGAATCCTGCCCCGATGAAAATGCAGGGAGAAAAGCTGGAGACCAAAAGCCGCCTCGGCTCCCCAATTAAAGAAATTCTCGAAGGAGAGTCGCTGCTTGCCGCCGCGCTGCCTTCTGACCCGCTCCCTTTTCCTGATGGTAACTGCTGTGGCGTAAAGGGGAGAGGGAGGAAGAGGAGGAGGAGGAAGAAGACCAAGGAGGAGGAGGGTGAAGATGAGGCGGGGGGTGGGGAGAAAGGGGGGTGCGGCCTGTACAGTCCCAGCGAAGCCTCCGCTCTCTCGTAGCCGGTCAGCCCCGGGTTTCCCCTAAGCCCAGCCCCGCATAGACTCACCCGCCTGCCTTGCCTCGCTTTTCCCTCAGCCGACTCCACGCGCTGCCGCGTCCTCACAAGAAACCACCGAACGAGCGTCGGGGGAAAAACTCTTCAGAACAGGGCCTGATTGCTTCAGCGAGTCCGACCTTTACGGCTGAGAGACAGACTCTCAGCTTTCGGTGGGTTCCACAGCCAGACGGGCCACCATCTTACATTAGGGTAAGACTCCTCCGGCCTCCCGTGCGCAGGCGCACGCCGATCCGGCCAGGAGGGGCGGGGGAGGGGCGGGAGGAGCGGCGGTCGGCAGAGTGGGAGGTTGCGGTGGCCGCTCCCGCAGTACCCTGGGAGTTGGAGTCCTCGGAGGGTAACCGCCCAGGGGCACGCCGGGAGTTGAAGTCCTGTCTCAGAGGGCGGAGGGGATCGCCCACCTCACGTGGCTGCTGGACTGATGCCTTTCTTCGTGTTTTGCTTCCTTCTCTGCAAGCGTGTGCTGCTTCAGTGTCATTTGGTCGGCGGTTTTCACTAGTGATTCCGTGTCCTCGGTGTTTGCGGAAATGTGCGACCCCAAGACTGGGGCAAGGCTAAACAATTTTTCGGGGAGCCCGGAATGTTTATTCTCTGCCCCGCCCACCAGGGATATCTAAAGGGGGCGGGGTGGAGGTGGAGGCAGGTTGGGGGTACGAAGAGCGCGGGATTTGATCTAGGGTGATAATTTGATACAGACTTGGCGTCTGTTTGCGAACAAGGAGGAAACAGACGCCTGTTTAATTCATTTCCCTGTCCTTGCGCATTTGGGGGCCACCACCCTTGATCCCTTCTTCACTGTAAAATCTCCAGTGAAGACATATACTAAATTGTTCTGTGCAGATTACCCAAGAGAACGGAACACCCGTGCACTTACAATAACGTGCTTCTGTTGGTGTGAATTTGAGAATTTGCGGACCTCGGTGCAAATTAGTGTTAGTTCGGTGTCCTGCCAGCACAGCTGTGTGCAAGTTTACAAACTACACACATCAGCACATCCCCAAGAACAATAAATGCAGCCACAATCCCTACGAGTACTGAGGAATCATCAGTCACAAAAGTCAGTCAATGTACTGGTCGCCCCGTTTGCATCCCAGAACCCTGGTGGAAGTGGCGCTCGAGTTTATTGCATATATTCTTCACCCACTCATGCAGCAAATACTCAATGAGCTCCTCCTGGCTGCCGGGTACTCTTCTATATATTGAGAACACAATGGTGAGCAAAACAGAAAAAATTGCCTGTCCCCATTCTAGTGATGTGTTGGGATGAGGAAGAGGAGAGAGGAGGCATTATTTTAAAAATACGTGATTAAAATGCATAGTATGTCATAACCGATTTTAAAAACTTAAAGCAGGGAAGGAGAGTAGGGAAAGAGGTTGCAGTTTTAAATTTACGAACTTAATTCCATAATAAGCCCTCATTTCATTTTTTTATTTCTTTTTTTTTTTTGAGACGGAGTCTAGCTCTGTCACCCAGGCTGGAGGAGTGCAGTGGCGCGATCTCAGCTCACTGCAACCTCCGCCTGCTGGATTCAAGCGATTCTCCTGCCTCAGCCTCTCGAGTAGCTGGAATTACAGGCACGTGCCACCACGCCAGGCTAATTTTTATATTTTTAGTAGAGACGGGGTTTCACCATGTTGGTTAGCCTGGTCTCAAACTCCTGACCTCAGGTGATCTGCCTGCCTCGGCCTCCCAAAGTACTGGGATTACGGATGTAAGCCACCGCACCCGGCCTCATTCTTTTGATACATTGGTTTTCTGTGTTTCAGTTTCCTCACTATAAACTTAGAGACAACAGTTACTTGGGTAAAAATTAAAATATGTAATGAAGTCACATTTTACCCAAAGTTTGAAATGATAGAATCATGAAATGATTACCTAGCAAGGAAACTTGGGAAATTATTTGGATTTCTCTTTAGGTAATTAAATGCCTAAACATTCAATACGGTTGACGTTTTTATTTAAAATGTGTGTTTATTGTTCTTGTATATATTACTGATTTTATAGTAGTATATAAACAAAGTAATGAAAAGAACAAAATAAAAAGAAGCCTTCCCATTATGAAAGATTAGAATCATCACAGTAAAAACTAGAAGGGATCTTAAGCATCACCTAATCCAGTGGCAACCTTATCTTACCCAACATTCCTTTTTTTAATAAATGTTTTTATAATATGCTCTTTGTTAGCCTAAAATGAAATTCATAGGTATATAAACTACCTATATACATGATTTCATCTTAAATCAAAATGATGTCCTATTTATAATATAAATGATATGAAGAAAGTAATTTATAATAAAATTGTATTTCAATATATAAACGCTCAGCATGACTATTCTAGAAATACAGTCAAGTCATGGTTTGCTAGCACTTATAAATAAAATCTCCAACACTAGGGGGCAATGCCACCCCTGTATTGAGACTGACAGTAAGGAGGTGACAGTTCCTAGGTCACCAGTTGTGAGAGTCACTACCATCTCAGGCCAGTACTCCTTTTACTATACTACATTGCCAGTTTTCATATGTTTATGTATGCATATGTGTGTATATATACTTTCATATAGACTTGTGTATGTAACACTTCATTCTCATATAATTTTAAAAGTTAACATTAAATTGGGCCAGGTGTGGTGACTCATGCCTGTAATCCTAGGACTTTGGGAGGCTGGGGCGGGAGAACTGTTTGAGCCTAGAAGTTCAAGGCTAGCCTGGGCAACCTAGGGAGACTCTGTCTCTACAAAGATAAAATTTGAAAAACAGCTGGGTATGGTGGTGCCTGCCTGTGGTTCCAGCTACTTGGGAGGCTCAGGTGGGAGGATCACTTGGGCTTGGAAGTCGAGGCTGCAGTAAGCCATGATCATGCCACTGTACTCCAGCCTGGGCAACAGAGTGAGACTCTGTCTCAAAACAAAAGAAAACAAAAAACATTCAGTTGTATTACTTTGCTTACCTAATGATTCCTAAGTGTGGAACCTATCTATTCACTTAATAAATGTATTTTGCCTTTAGGCATTGTGCTCAATGCTGGTGGTATAGCAAAACAATGATCAGTAAAACATGGTCCCTGTCCTCATAGAGCATAATGCCTAGTAGAAAAAGCAGAGATTAAATGATCATATAAATAAATAACTACAAGCATATAAACAGAATTTCATATATATGATTACAACTGGTCATGAGTACTAAGAAGATGTTTAAAGGATGTTATGAGAAAGTTTAAGAGGGGAGCCTAATTTAGATTGGTGGGGAGAGGAGGGTAGTCTTTACCAGGTTAAGAGTGGAGAATATGCAGAGACAGGAGGTGGTTTAAAAAAACACTTACCACAGGCTGGGCACAGTAGCTCATGCCTGTAATCCCAGCACTCTGGGAGGCCAAGGCGGGTGGATCACCTGAGGTCAGGCGTTCAAGACCAACCTGGCCAACATGGTGAAACCCCTTCTCTACTAAAAATACCAAAAAAATTAGCCAAGTGTGGTGGCAGGTGCCTGTAATCCCAGCTACTCAGGAGGCTGAGGCAGGAGAACTGCTTGAACTCAGGAGGTGGAGGTTGCAGTGAGCCAAGATCACGTCACTGCACTCCAGCCTGGACAACAAGACCGAAACTCTGTCTCAAAAAACAAACAAACCTCACCACAGCCAGGCGTGGTGACTCATGCCTGTAATCCCAGCAATTTGGGAGGCAGAGGCAAGCTGACTTGAGCCGAGGAGTTCGAGACCAGCCTAGGCGACCTGCCAAACCTGCCAAAACCAGCCTAGGCAACCTGCCAAAAGCCACCAAAAATACAAAAAATAAGCTAGGCGTGGTGGCACACATCTGTTGTCCCAGCTACTCAGGGGGGCTGAGGTAGGAGGATCACTTGAGCCTGGGAGGTTGGGGCTTCAGTGAGCCAAGATTGTGCCACTGCACTCCAGCCTGAGTGACAGAGTGAGACCTCGTCTCAAAACAAAAAACAAAACAAAACAAAACAAAAAGCCTCACCAGAAGGTGTGTATGGACTATGGTGAGTAAGGGGAAGGGTGGCTTGAGGTGAATTTAGAGAAAGGCAAGGGCCAGGCCGGGCATGGTGGCTCATGCCTGTAATCCCAACACTTAAGAATCGCTTAAGCCCAGAAGGTGGAGGTTGCAGTGAGTCGAGATCACGCCACTGCACTCCAGCCTGGGCAACAGAGTGAGACTCTGTCTCAAAAATAAATAAATAAATATAAAGAAAGGCAAGGGCCAGATTATCCAGGCCCTTGTAGATAGGAAACACAGCTCTTATTCCACAGGAAAAGGAAAGCCTATGGAGGAAAGAGTCATGATTTGATTGACGTCTTGAAAAGACAATGCCACCCAATGTCCATCAATGGGAAAGTTATAAATTTAATTTCAGTACTTCCATTTTCTGGAATATTACATGGCTATATGAAAAAAAGAAAGGGAAAGAATGACATATTGACCTGGAGGAATGCCCATGATATGTTTATCAGGTAAAGAATAAATAAATACATTATAACATAATGTATTGTGTAATGTAATACATTTTTTAGAAACGAAAAGAACCAGTGCAAAATAATACAAATAGATTTCTGTATAATCACAGAAAAAAGGATTCATTACACATCAAACATTTAGTGTGTGTTGGTTACCTGGGAGGATTGTAATTAGATAGGCATAGAGGGAAAGCATAATATTTGCTTTATAAATTAACCAGGCTTAGTGGGCCATGCCTGTAGTCCCAGCTACTTGGGAGGCTGAGGTGGGAGGATCACTTGAGCCCAGGAGGTTGACTCAGCAATTCTGCAGTGAGCTGTGATCGTGGGCAACAGAAACCCTGTCTCAAAACAAAATGGAAAAAGCAAAAACAAAAGCTTTTCTTCAACCTGAGGAAGTTGATTTTAAAAAAGAAAAAAACATTTTCTTTATAAATTGCTTCATTGATTTTTTTTGCATATGAATTCGTTTTATACATTTTTAAAAAATAGATCACTCAGCTTTGTGGAGAATGGATTAGAGAAAGGCAAAAATGAAAATGGAACAACTAATTAAGAGAATATTTCAGTCATCCAGATGGTAGTTCTGATTGTGGTGGTAGCAGTAAAGATAGGGGGAAAAAAGGTGATGAATTCAAGATATATATTTTTTGGAGTTGAAATAATAGGACTTGGTGATGCACTGCATATGAAGTTCTCATGAATGACTCTCAGATTTTCGGGCTTCAATGGCCTTGTAGATAGGGGCTCCTTTAGTAAAAGGGGAATGGCGAATATTGAAATACCATCTGTAGAAAGCGGAACAACTTTATCAGAAAAACAGCAGGATTTCAGGGAAATAATGGCTTCTCATTTGAGACTCGTGAATTTAAAAATCATAGTGATTATGTCTTCCCCAACTTAGTGATTTTTCTTAATAATGCTTATTTGCTTGGTTTCTGCCAAAGAAACTACATACAGTTGGGTTTATCTAGGCTGGAGGAGGACAATGAAAACAAGAGAAGGTTAATGGGCCACCAGAATTATGGATTGTTTCCCATTTTTTAAGCCTTTTAAAATTATTAATATATAGATTTTAATTTTAATTTTTTTTGAGACAGGGTCTCACTGTGTCACACAGGCTGGAATGCAATATAGCGCAATCTCAGCTCACTGCAACCTCTACCTCCTGGGCTCAAGCAATCCTCCCGCCTCAGCCTCCTGAGTAGGTGGGACTACAGGTGCACACCACCACATCTGGCTAATTTTTGTATTTTTTGGTAGAGACAGGGTTTCCCCATGATGCCCAGCCTGTTCTCAAACTCCTGGCCCAAGTGATGCACCCAACTCTGCCTCTCAAAGTGGTGTGATTACAGGCATGAGCCACTGCATCTGACCTAGATTTTTTGTCTTGGAGATGGGGGTCTCACTATACTATCCAGGCTGTTCTCAAACTCCTGGCCTTAAGTGATCCTTCTGCCTCAGCCTCCAGAGTCACTGGAACTGCAGGCATGAACCACCACACCCAGCTAGATATTTTAAATAAATAACATCATTTTCAAGTTACATTCTTGGGATGTAGTCTCAAATATAGACTTACTAGGCCAAGCTTGTCCAACCTGCAGCCCACAGGCCACATGGGGTCCAGGATAGCTTTGAATGTGGCCCCACACAAATTCATAAGCTTTCTTAAAACGTTATGAGATTTTTTTTGTGATTTTTTTGTTTCAGCTATCCTTAGTGTTAGTATATGTTATGTGTGTCCCAAGACAATTATTCTTCTTCCAATGTGGCCCAGGGAAGCCAAAAGATTGGACACCCCTGTACTAGGCCAAAGGAAATGATCAGTTTTATGACCCTTGTTATGGCTAGATTGCTTTAATATTAATGCATTCTAAAGCCACTTTATTCATGGGACTTTTTTTTCCCAAAAGGCCAATAATTTTATGGGTTTTTTTCTGTTATTTAGTTAGTTTTAACCATTTACTTAGTATTTGAGTGTTAAATATTGGGTATATAGTGGTAAGCAAAACACTAAACTCAGAGATCTTAGGGTTGAAAAGGAGAGACAGACAACAAGTAAAATAATCAGCAAATTACTTATATTGTCAAAGTATTAGGAAGGACAAAGAACAGAATGATAAGAGAAATATCAGGAAGGGATTTACTTTAGATTGGAAAGCCTCTCTGAAGAGATGACTTAATCTGAGATTAAAAGGATTTGAAGAGATTATCCATTTAATGAATGGCCTGTGCCAAGACCCTGATGCAGGAAGAAGTTGAGCATATTCCAGGAATGGAAAGTTAGCCTGTGAAGTTGGGGCAGAGAACGCAAAGGCAGAGTGGTAGGAGATGAGGCTAAGGAAGAAAGTAAAATCTAGATTATGCAGGGCTTTACATGAAGTTTGGATAACAGACAATTGAATGATTTGAAGCTGGAGAGTGACACGACTCAATTTATCTTTTCAAAAGACCACTGGGGCTGTCATGTGGCGAGTAGATCAGAGATAGGTGGTGAATGGAGAAGTGGAGAGACCAGTGAGGACACTACTGCAGAAGTGCAGCCTGGAGATAATGCATGGCTTGGACCAGGGCAGGGCTGGGACTAGGTGAGGGGAGTAAGGAGGCATTTGCCTTGGGCACAACATTTTTAAAATTTTTATTTATTTTATTTTTTATTATTATTATTTAGAGACAGGGTCTTGCCTAGGCTGGAGTGCAGTGGCATAATCATAGCACGCTGTAACTAAGATCTTGAACTCCTGGGCTCAAGGGATCCTCCCACCACAGCCTCCCAACTGCAGGCATGCAGCACCACCATGCCCAACTAAGTTTTTTATTTTTTATAGAGATGAGGTCTCACTATGTTGCCCAGGCTGGTCTCAGACTCCTGGCCTCAAGCAGTCCTCCCTCCTCAGCCTCCCAAAGTTCTGGGATTTCAGGCATGAGCTACTGTGCCTGGCCCTAGGGCACAAAATTTAAGCAAACATTTAAAAACTCAGTAATTAAGGTCAATAATGTTTAGATAAAACATTTTAAAAAGTCAAAATTAATGCAAAAAATCCGTGATGAACAAAATATTAAAATATAAGATAAAGACAAAATCCAAGGCTGGGCATGATGGATCACGCCTAGAATCCCAGCACTTTGGGAGGCCGAGGCAGGTGGATCAGTTGAGCTCAGGAGTTGGAGACCAGCCTGGGCAACATGATGAAACCCTATCTACAAAAATTATAAAAAATTAGCCAGGCATGGGCATGGTGGCGGGCACCTGTAATCCCAGCTACTCGGGAGGCTGAGGCAGGAGAATGGCGTGAACCCTGGCAGTGAGCTGAGACCACGCCACTGCACTCCAGCCTGGGTGACAGAGCGAGACTCCGTCTCAAAAAAAAAAAAAAAAAATTAGCCAGGCATAACACTTAATAGAATTGTTTTATTTATGTATGTATGTACGTATTTATTTATTTAGAGACAGGGTCTTGCCGTGTCACCCAGGTTGGAGTGCAGTGGTACAATCTCGGCTCACTGCAGCCTCTGCTCTGCCTCCTACGTTCAAGCGATTCTTGTGCCTCAGTCTCCCGAGTAGCTGGAATTACAGGCGCATGCCACCACACCCAGCTAATTTTAGTATTTTTAGTAGAGAAGGGGTTTCATCATGTTGGCCAGGCTGCTCTCGAACTCCTGACCTCAAGTGATCCGCCCGCCTCGGCCTGTCTAAGTGCTGGAATCACAAATGTGAGCCACCACACCCAGCCACTTCATAGCAGAATTTTAAAAGCATTTGCTTTAAAACATGACAAGGATACTCACTACTATCATGATTACTATTTAACATCATACTAGAGGGGCTAGCCAATGCAAAAAGACATAAAAAAGAAATAAGACATATATAAACTAGAAAGAAAGAAAAAACTCACTATATTCAGATATAATGATTGTCAGTATGGAAAATATATGAATAACAAAAGCAATTCAGTTCATAATATAAACATACAAAAACCAGCAGTATTCCTATATATCAGCCACAAGAATACAAAACCATATGAAAAATGCACATGACTAAATAATAAGACTTGTTAAATCTTGGTAAGGAGTGTTTACAGAGTCATTGGGATTTGTGGCTTCCAGTAATAAAGAGCACGCAAGGTGATTCTGACCAAACTTCTCTCTTATTATGCAAAGGGGGCAGAAGAACACACACCACAAATGCTGCATAGTGTAAATGTAAAATAGTGGGGGAAAAATACTGGCAGAGATGCAGCAAAGCATTATTCCCTATTATCCCACAGAGACACAACTGAAGCCTTCCATAAATAGGCTAGGTATACTCCCCTCCCAAAAAAGGGGCGATTCCAGGTGATAGGCTGCACTCCTATGATGTTTTACCTAGTTACTGAGAATGGGAAATAGGGAGTAGGCAATTATATAACAATGAGAACTTCCTGGTTGGGAATAACCTTGTTAGAAAGGAGCAGCTCCTGGAGTTCAGATTCTGATAATATCCTTTTTTTCTCAGACCTGCTGAAGCAGGTTCTTGCTAGGCTACTTGTCTGATTAGCTATTGCCACAAAAGTGCTGTGTAATAACTACCCCCAAGATATAATGGCTTAAAGCATAGTCAGTTATTCTCTCCAACTGCAGGTCAGCTGAGGGTCAATGGATCTAAGCTGGGTTCATCTCAGCAACTCTGCTTCAAGCTGTAAGTCCAGCTGGGATTGGCTCCTCTCTGTGGGTTAGGCTCAGGATTGCTTTCATCTCTGTTCATTCTGGGGCCCAAGGTCAAGAGGCAGCAGCTTCCTGAGGAAAGCTCTTCTCATGGCAATGGCAGAGATGCAGAAAGGCAAACCCAAATATGCAAACTTTTTTTTTTTTTTTTTCCTGAGATGGAGTTTCGCTCTGCCGCCCAGGCTGGAGTGCAGTGGCATGATCTCGGCTCACTGCAACCTCTGCCTCCCGGGTTCAAGCGATTCTCCTGCCTCCGCCTCCGAAGTAGCTGGGACTACAGGCACCTGCCACTATGTCTGGCTAATTTTTGTATTTTTAGTAGAGATGGGGTTTCACCATACTGGCCAGGCTGGTCTCAAACTCCTGAGGTCATGCCATCCACCTGCCTTGGTCTCCCAAAAGTGCTGGAATTACAGGCGTGAGCCACTGCGTCCAGCCTTGCAAACATATTTTAAGCCTCTCTTTACAGCACATTTGGTAGCATCTCAGTAGTCAAGGCATGTTATCTGGCCAAGTTCAACATTATAATAATTGAGAAATAGAGTCCTCTCCTGGAGGGTGAGGGAAATAAGTGAATATTTACTGAACACTAATTAATGTACCACAATAATGAAAGAGAAACGAATGAATTTCCAGTACCATCCAGATTTGTCTTCACTTTCTGGCTCTTGAAGGTCATTAAAGATAAGTCCTTTATCCTTTCATTAAAGATAACTAACAAGAGGTTGGATAAATACCAGAAGCATTTGCTAAAAAGCATAAAAGACATAAAAATAGCCAGGCGCGGTGGCTCAGGCCTGTAATCCCAGCACTTTGGGAGGCCGAGGCGGGCGGATCACGAGGTCAGGAGATCAAGACCATCCTGGCTAACACGGTGAAACCCCATCTCTACTAAAAGTACAAAAAATTAGCCCGGCATGGTGGCGGGTGCCTATAGTCCCAGCTAATCGGGAGGCTGAGGCCAGAGAATGGCGTGAACCCGGGAGGCGGAGCTTGCAGTGAGCCGAGATCGCACCACTGCACTCCAGCCTAGGCGACAGAGCTAGACTCCATCTCAAAAAAAAGAAAGAAAGAAAGAAAAAAGACATAAAAATATAGTCGGCCTTGAAATGAGAAAAAGTTGGATCTTAAGTAAGTGAATTGAAGCTATTTCCATTCAAGGGGCATTTGGTCATCCAAAGCAGGCATCTGAGAGACAAGGCTGCCTTCTGCCAATTGCCAAAGGTAAAGAATCCTCTGGCAGCCAAAGATAAAGATCTCCCTCCTTGTTAAATATTCTCTTTAAATATACTACTGCTTTTACCCAGGGGCCATTTGCTAGTATAAGGGGAGCAGCTGAAAATGAGTAGCTTCATGGAAACTGAGGCTAGAGGAACAGGAGTTGGAGGTCAACACATGCTGAAGGTGGGGGCTCTCTGCCCTTGACTGGGACCCTGAAATGCCCTACTTAAGAAAGTAAGGGGTCTGGGCGCAGTGGCTCATGCCTGTAATCCCAGCGCTTTGGGAGGCCAAGGCAGGTGGATCGCTGGAGCTCAGGAGTTCCAGACCAGCCTGCGCAACATAGACAGGCCCCATCTCAAAAAAAAAAAAAAAAAAAAAAGGATTTTAGCTGAGCACCCTGGCACACCTATAGTCCCAGCTACTCAAGAGGCTGAGGCAGGAGGATCATTGATTGCCCAGAAGTTCAAAGCTGCAGTGAGCTGTGATCATGCCTGGGTGATAGAGTGAGACCCCGTCTCTAAAAAAAGAAAAAAGAAAGTAAGGGTAGGTCCTCAGGCAACGCAGAAAATTTAAAAACAAAAAAATAAAAAGGAAGGATAGGAACTCAACTTTAGAGAGTAATCGTGGTAACTGGCATTGCAGCATTGCCTTGGACTACTAGCACCATCGGGTTCTTGGTACAAGGAAACAAAAACTCCCTGGAGGAAGCCTATATTATCCTAGCTTTTAAAGTATACCTGAAAGAAATTTTTAAAATAAAATGTCAGCTGGGCGCAGTGGCTCATGCCTTTAATCCCAGCACTTTGGGAGGCCAAGGCAGGAAAACCACTTGAGCCCAGGAGTTCAAGATCGGTCTAGGCAACATCGTGAAACCCTGTCTCTTTAAGAAAAATACAAAAATTAGGCTGGGTGTGGTGGCTCATGCCTGTAATTCCAGCACTTTGGGAGGCCAAGGCGGGTGGACCACGATGTCAGGAGTTCAAGACCAGCCTGGCCAAGATGGTGAAACCCCGTGTCTACTAAAAAAAAAAAAAAACTACAAAAATTAGCCAGGCGCGGTGGCAGGCGCCTGTAATCCCAGCTACTCGGGAGGCTGAGACAGAATAATCACTTGAACCTGGGCGGCAGAGGTTGCAGGGAGCCGAGATTGCACCGCTGCACTCCAGCCTGGGCGAGAGAGAGAGACTCTGTCTCAAAAAAAAAAAAGAAAAATACAAAAATTAGCCAGGCATAGTGGCGTGCACCTGTAGTCCCAGTTACTTGGAAGGCTAAGGTGGGAGGATCACCTGAGCCCAGGAGGTTGAGGCTACAGTGAACTGTGATTGTTCCACTGTAACCCCACCCTGTCTCAAAAAAAAAAAAAAAAAGTAAGTCCAAGAAGCAATAAATTATGGAATATACATGAAGTCAAGACAGTGTGAATCAGGGCCTAACAAAACAAATAAAAACACAACAGACAACAAAATCCACAGAGACACTAAGTATTAGAATTACTAGAGAAAAGTTGTAAAACAATTACATTTTCTCTTTTAGTGTAAACAAAAGATTAACTTTAAAATTTCTGCAAGGAACTAGAAACTATTAAAAGCGACATTACAAAGTTGAAAAAGATCCAACTAGAAGTTTAAAACTGATAAAGGTAATCACCAAAATTAAGAACTCAGGCTAGGCGTGGTGGCTCAAATCTGTAATCCCAGCACTTTGGGAGCCCAAGTAGGTGGATCACTTGAGGTCAGGAGTTTGAGACTAGCCTGGCCAACATGGTAAAACTCCAGCTCTACTAAAAATACAAAAATTAGCTGGGCGTAGTGGCAGGCACCTGTAATCCCAGCTACTCAGGAGGCTGAGGCAGTAGAATCACTTGAACCGGGAGGTGGAGGTTGTAGTGAGCCGAGATCATACCACTGCACTCCAGCCTGGGTGACAGAGCAAAATTCCATCTAAAAAAGTATAAAAAAAAGGAACTCAGGGTATGGCTTTAATAGATGATTAGGCAGAGCTGAAAAGAAAATTAGTGAACTAGATGGTAGAAGATTTATTCATAGTAAAACTCATAGAGATAAAATGAAGTAAAATACAAAATAGAGAGCAAGAGATATATATGATACAAAGAAATGGTCTAGTATAATTAGTATCCCAGAAGACAAGAGAGAGAAAATGGAGTTAAGGCAGTATTTGGAGATAATGGCTGTGAATTTCCCAGAACTGATGAGGGACCTCAATTCATTGATTCAAGATGCCCAGTGATTCCCAAAAAGGTAAAAGAAAGGAAAGAAAGCCCCATGTGTGTTCATTCTGGGGCCCAGGCTGAAGGGGCAGCAGTGTTTACTATAGTCAGCGTATATTGAGTCTAACTTCTTAATCCAGTCTAATGGTGACTGTCTTTTATTTTGTTATTTTCTAATTTTTAAAAAATTTGTGTAGGGACAAGGTCCTGCTATGTTTTCCAGGCTGGTCTCAAACTCCTGAGCTCAAGTGATCCTCCTGCCTTAGCTTCCTAATGTACTAGGATTACAGGTTCTAGCCACCGCACTCAGCCTGATCATTACCTTTTAATTGAGCTGTTTAAACCATTTACACTTAATATAATTATTGATATGGTTGGATTTAAATCTACCATATTGCTAGTTGTTTCCTATTTGTCTCATCCTTTTTTTCTCCTTTTTTCCTGCTTTCTTTTGTATTGGGTATATTTTATTCTATTTTATCTCCACTATTGGCTTATTAGTTATAGCTCTTTTAAAATTATTTTAGGTCAGGCGTGGTGGCTCACACCTGTAATCCTAGAACCTTTGGAGGCCAAGGTGGGAGGATCACTTGAGCCCAGGAATTCAAGATCAGCCTGGGCAACATGGCGAGACCCTAGCTGTACAAAAAATAAAAACCATAGCCCAGCTTGGTGGCACACACTTGCAGTCCCAGCCACTCAAGAGACTGAGAGACTGAGGCAGGAGGATCACTTCAGCCCAGAAGGTAGAGTGTGTAGTGAGCCATGTTCTCACCACTGCACCCCAGCCTGGGTGACAGAGCAAGACCCTATCTCAAAAATAAAATATTTTAGTGGGTTCCCTAGAGTTTACATCTTTAATACATTTTTAATACATCACAGCCTACCTTCAAATAATATTGTACCATTTCACATATATGAATCATACAACAATGTATTTTAAATTCCTTCTTCCCCATCTTCATACTATTTTTGTCATATATTTTACTTTTACACAAGTTATAAAGCTCCAATATATTGTTACTATTTTGCTTTAGACATCAATTATCTCTTTTTTTTTAGACAGTCTTACACTATTGCCCGGGCTGGAGTGCAATGGCACAATCTCGGCTCACTGCAACCTCTGCCTCCTGGGTTCAAGCAATTCTCCTGCCTCAGCCTCCTGAGTAGCTGGGATTACAGGCGCCCGCCACCATGCCTGGCTTATTTTTTGTATTTTTTAGCAGAGACGGGGTTTCACTATGTTGGCCAGGCTAGTCTCCCAACTCCCGACCTTGTGATCCACCCACCTCGGCCTCCCAAAGTGCTGGGATTACAGGTGTGAGCCACCATACCTGGCCCGATTATCTCTTTAAAATAAGAAAAAACATGTATTTTACAGTTACCTTCGTACGTTTAGCTCTTACTTCTTTATATGGATATATAAATGTTAGGCATCATACTTCAGCTCAAATAACTTCCACATTTCTTGTAATTTGTCAGGTGCAGATTACAAATTAGCCAGGTGTGATGGTTCACACTTGTAATCCCTACTCAAGAGACTGAGGCAGGAGAGAATTGCTTGAGGCCAGGAGTTTGAGTTATGATTGCACCACTGCACTCCAGCCAGGGAGACGGAATGAGACTCCCTATCTTAAAAAGCTCAAATGTGGCTGGGCATGGTGGCTCACACCTGTAATCCCAGCACTCTGGGAGGCGGAGGCGGGTGGATCACGAGATCAGGAGATTGAGACCATCCTGGCTAACATGGTGAAACCTGTCTCTACTAAAAATACAAAAAAATTAGCAGGGCGTGGTGGCGGGCGCCTGTAGTCCCAGCTACTCGGGAGGCTGAGGCAGGAGAATGGTGTGAACCTGGGAGGCGGAGCTTGCAGTGAGCCGAGATCGTGCCACTGCACTCCAGCCTGGGGCAACAGAGCGAGACTCCATCTCAAAAAAAAAAAAAAAAAAAAAACTCAAATGTAAATTAAAAAAAAAAATTCTTGTAATGCAGGTCTTCTGTCAATTAATTCTCTCAGCTTTTGTTAGCTTGAAAAAGGCTTTACTTTGACATAATTTTTGAAAGATGTTTTCCCTGTGTATGAATTCAGAGTTAACAGTTTGAATATCATGTTAGCCATGGAGGTGCACCACTCATATGTCCCTCAAAGAGAACCTGCTGCAGAGAGCACAGTTGACAGATAATCCCAGATGCTTCATCTTTGAATCTACCACACCATTCAGCTACATAAAGCACTGGGAAAGCCACTGAAGGCATAGCTTAAGCACCAGCTTAGAGACAGTACCCCGTAAGAGTAGGATGCCATCCTTCCAGATGCAGTATAAATATTAAATCAGAGTTGATGTGGCATAGTGTCCTCACTAAAAATATGTGGGTCCAGGAAATGAGGGTGAAAGCAGGAGCGGCCCCATTTCCCTCACTCCCAATGACCTACTGGGGATTTTGTGCTTCTGTGATGCTGGGCTCTAGAGAGTTATAGGTCCTAGTACCCAAAAAGGCCACTTGCTTGCCAGAGGAAATAGCAAGGGTACCATTGAACTATAAGCTACTGCTGCCACCAGTGCACTTTGAACCCCTTATGACCAGGAACCAACAGATAAGAAGAGTTACCATATCAGTGTGGCCACAGTTGTTCACGTCTGTAATCCCAGAACTTTGGGAGGCCGAGGCGGGCAGATCACTTCAGGTCAGGAGTTCAAGACCAGATCAGCCTGGCCAAAATGGTGAAACCCCATCTCTCTATAATACAAAAATTAGCCAGGCATGGTGGTGGACGTCTGTAATCCCAGCTACTTAGGAGGCTGATGCAGGAGAATCGTTTGAACCTGGGAGGCAGACATTGCAGTGAGCCAAGATGGTGCTACTGCACTCCAGCCTGGGCTACAAGAACAAAACTCCATCTCAAAAAAAAGGCTGGTCACGGTGGCTCATGCCTATAATCCCAGCACTTTGGGAGACCGAGGCGGGCAGATCACGAGGTCAGTAGTTTGAGACCAGCCTGACCAATACGGTGAAAACCCGCCTCTATTAAAAAATACAAAAAAAAGAAAATTATCTGGGTGTGGTGGTGCGTGCCTGTAGTCCCAGCTACTCAGGAAGCTGAGGCAGGAGAATCGCTGGAACCTGGGAGGTGGAGGTTGCAGTGAGCCAAGATCGCACCACTGCACTCCAGCCTGGGTGACAGAGCAAGACTCAGTCTCAAAAAAAAAAAAGAAGAAGAGTTACTGTCTCGGCAGGGATAATTGACCTGATCAGCAGGGGGATGTGGGCTACTTTTACACAAGGGGCATGGGAGTATACACGTGGAACACTTGGGCATCATCTTGATGCTTCCTTGCCCAATTTTAATTGAGAGTGGGCAAATGCAGCAGTCCTGGCCTGAAGAGGTGATAGTTATAAAGCACTCAAATGCCTCTGTAATTAAGGTTTTAATTACACCTTCTGGAGAGCCTCTAAGACCAGCCAAGATGAGGGCTGTGGATAAGAGGAGTTTAGAATGGATAGTGAAGGAAAGAGAGAAAACCTGTTGCAGCTCCGTGACCATATGTATCCCCTAATAGGGACTGTATTTCTTTCCACTAACCCCCATCTTCTAAGTTTACCTTCAGGAAGAGAGGCCCACAGGAAATCGGGAGGAGTTGTTCCCTAAACACATATGGGAAAGTGGATCTGTGCATTGTAAGGGGTGGACAGTGACAGTCATGAAGTTTTGCTGCACGGATGTCCCTTCAAGAAAATTTGCTGGCCAGGTGTGGCCAGCAAGGCATGAGGCCAGCTCATGTCTGTAATCTCAGCACTTTGAGAGGCCAAGGTGGGAGGATCGCTTGAGCCCAGGAATTCAAGACCAGCCTGGACAACATAGCAAGACCCTGTCTCTAAAAATAAAATTAAAAAATCAGCCAGGTATGGTAGTGCCAGCCACATGGGAGGCTGAGGTGGGAGGATCCCTTGAGCCCAGAAGATTGAGGCTGTAGTAAGCTGTGATTGCACCACTGTGCTCCAGCCTGAGTGACCTAGCAAGAACCCATTCCAACAAAAAAAAAAAGAAAAAAAGAAAACTTGCCTTGGGGACCACAGTTAACTCACATACCTTTGGGTCCATAGCAGTTTCTAGTCATAACCGTTCGGGTGTGACTTTGGGAGGAGTGGCTCAGGTGGAATGAAAAAAATGACCATTCAGGTGAGGAGGTCAAGGAACTGAGAAGTCATGTGACAGGAGTTGGCTTGGATAGCAAAATAACAGTATGGGCAAGTGGATGAGGGAGAAAGACCAGGAATGTAGATGACATTAAAGAGTAGGGAGATGTCCCACGCTCAGTGGCTCAGACCTGTAATCCTAGCACTTTGGGAGGCCAAGGTGGGAGGATTGCTTGAGGATTGCAGGAGTTCAAGACCAGCTTGGTCAATAAAGCAAGACCCAGCCTCTACAAAAATTTTTAAAAATCACTTGGGTGTGGTGGCGTGTGCTTGTAGTCCCAGCAGCTACTCGGGAGGCTGAGATAGGAGGATCGCTTGAGCCCAGGAGTTTCAGGCTGCTGTGATTGGTGATTGTGCCCCTCACAGTACTCCAGAAACAAACAAAAAGAGTAGAAGGAGAGGGTAATATAGCCAAATGTCATGAATTCTGAAGAAACCGGTTTACGAGAGGAAGAAACAATATTTTTTATTATTTTACTTTAAAATTTTTATTTATTTTTTGAAACAAGATCTCACTCTGTCACCCAGGCTGGACTGCAGTGGCACAATCACGACTCACTGCAGCCTCAACTTCCCAGGCTCAAGCAATCCTCCTACCTCAGCCTCCCTAGCAGCTGGGACTACAGGCATGCACCACCATGCCCAGCTATTTTTTAATTGTGTGTGTGTGTGTGTGTGTGTGTGTGTGTGTGTGTGTGTGTGTGTGTGTGTTTAGTAGATATGGGGTTTCACCGTGTTGGCCAGGCTGCTCTTGAACATCTGAGCTCAGGCAATCCACCCACCTCGGCATCCCAAAGTGCTGGGATTACAGGCATGAGCCACCGCGCCCAGCCCATTTTTAAATTTTTTTGTGGATATGGGGTCTCACCATGTTGCCCAAGCTGTTCTGTAACTCCTGAACTCAAGTGTTCCTCCTGCCTCAGCCTCCCAAGGTGCTGGGATTACAGATGTGAACCTGTGCCTGGTGGAAGAATCAATAAAAGCCTGAAAGCAAAAATAAGATCAAGAAGAACACCATGCTTTCTCTGTTTCCTAAAGTATATGGGGTATAAGAAAATAAGTACCTTCGGCCAGGCGCAGTGGCTGATGCCTGTAATCCCAGGAGTTTGGGAAGCCGAGGTGGGTGGATCACCTCAGGTCAGGAATTTGAGACCAGCCTGGCCAACATGGTGAAACCCCGTTTCTACTAATAATACAAAAACTAGCCAGGCATGGTGGCGGGTGCCTGTAATCTCAGCTACTCAGGAGGCTGAGGCAGGAGAATTGCTTGAACTCGGGAGGTGGAAGTTGCAGTGAGCCGAGATTGCACCATTGCGCTCCAGCCTGGGTGACAAGAGCAAAACTCCATCTCAAAAAATAAAGAAAGAAGGAAAGAAGGAAGGAAGGAAGGAAGGAAGGAAGGAAGAAGGAAAGAAAGAAAGAAAGAAAGAAAGAAAGAAAGAAAGAAAGAAAGAAAGAAAGAAAGAAAAAGAAAAGAAGCACCTTCTGTTTATGGTAATGTGGTGTTCTTGGAATACATGTATATATTAGTTAAGGACAGTAAATAAAGAGAATGATCTGGAAAGATGTTGAGAGTATTTGTTGATCACAGAGCAGAAATACTAAAGGACTCTGTGGAAGAGTTTGGGAGGAAGGAGAAGAGGTAAGAACTGAATCGGATGGCAGAAAGAACTAAGCACCATAAGAGTCAAAAGGAAACAATGGATAATAGATTTTTTAGCTGTGTGGGTATAGTCTTGCAACTCAAAGTGTATCCCATGAACCAGCATCATTGGCACTACCTGGGAGCTTGTTAGACTGAAGAATCTCAGGCCCTATTGAAAAAATTTTCATCTTTTTGCTTTTATTGCATGGGAATTTAAAAGAATTTATTATATATGGGTGACTGGCAATGACTCATTCCTGTAATCATAGCACTTTGGGAGGCTGAGGTGAGAGGATCGCTTGAGGCCAGGAGTTCAAGACCAGCCTAGCAACATAGCACAACCCCATCTCTACTAAATAAATAAATAAATAAATAAATAAATAAATGGCCAGGCATGGTGGAACATGCCTGTATGTCCTAGCTCAGGAGGCTGAGGTGGGAGGATCACTTGAGACCAAGAGTTTGGGGCTGCAGTGAGCTATGATCATGCCACTTCACTCTAGCCTGGGTGACAGTGAGACCCTATCTCAAGAAAGAAAAAATGTATTATTTATGTTTGAAACTGCGAACTTGATCCAAAAGGACCCCAGGGAGAATCTCGTTTGTATTTTACTCCTGGGATTTGGACAAGTCCGAGCACCTCTGAGAGACTGAGGAGTAGCCAACAGAAGTCTACCTGTAGAAGATCCCAAGAAATCTCCTAAGAGTTGAATCTCTAGGCAAGGACCTGACATATGAGATTGTAACAAAGCCTTAGTCATTGGAGAGGCAGGGGATGACACTGAGTCAGTTTATTACTCAGATTTGTGTCCCCATTCAGCCCCCTCCATAAACCCATGTGAACTATGAGTCAACATTGAAAGGCCAATTTTCCTAAAATCTGTGTATGACATTGGTATACAAGCTTTATGTCTTTAATACTGATTCATAAAGCATGACATCCAAAGCACAATGACCCAGAATTCAGAATAACTTTGGCACCTTGAAAAATTCATCATATCCACCATGATGATGCCCAGAGAGGGAGGAGGTGGCAACCGGGGCCAAGTGACAGTGTGGTGAGCACCAGAAGTTGCGATGGGTGCCTTTACGCAGCTTGGCAGGCAGCAGAATTCTGAACAACTCCTGCTGCTGGAGTCTAGGAAATAGACTATATAACATAGAATGTGGGCTTCGGAGTTAGATATGGATTCAAACCCCAAATGCCATTCCATCCTGCCTACATGGAGGTCTCTGATAGAAGGGATGTGCCGGCTGATAATGGGTATCCAATCTATCACAGTTCGTTCATTCAACAAATACTTATTGAAGACCCACAATGTATCAGGCACCATTGAGGATATGGTAGTGGGCAAAGAAAATGAGCTCCTTTTGCTAATGAGTGAAGTGCAAAAAGCTTGACTCACACTGTGCTATTGTCACAAAGAATTACTCCTCTGCCCGCTCATGGTAGTCTACCATTTCCAAGATATAGACCCTTTGTCACCCCTCCACCAAGCTCCCTTTGGACAGTTGGATTTGAACTCAGTAGCTTTGTCTGGATACCTTCATTAGTTTCCTCTTGACTCTCTGCCCTTCCCCTTTCCTGCACCCAACCAGCTCCCATTTGCTGGAGAGAAGAGCATTCAGATATGTCTCTTCTGACAGCTCTGATAACCTCATCAGAAGGAAAGAAAGTTATATAATCTGCAGAGAAGAGTGCAGCCCTTATTTACCTTTGCCTTGCTTTTTGCTTCTCTGGCCTTCCATGAAAAGACCAAGTCTACAGCCTAGTGTTAACCCATTTAGGACCCTAGTTCTGGGGATCTCTGCCTCTGTGCTTAATTCTCTCAGAGGCTGGGTCCATTTGAAGTTGCTTGCTTACCTTCCTGTTCACTGTACCAGCCAGCGTTCTTGAATGCAAAGAACAACCATAAACCCTGGCTAACATAAGTAGAAAATTAATTTATTAGAAGGGTATTGGATGACTCACAGAATTGGGCTGGGAAATGGAGAACCAGGCTTGGAAAACAGGCAGGAACCATAGGGCTGGCAACTGGAGAGGTCTGGATAGCAGGACAAATGTCCTTGGCATCACAACCATCACCACTGTTCTGCATAGCTTGAACGGTGGCACAGTTATATCTGTTGCATGCTACCCCAAATAAAGCCTGGCTTGCTGTTCTTCCTTACATCACTCACTGTGAGTCCTAGAAAGACCATTCTAGTTGCAGAGCTTATGTCATACCTCTACTTTACCTGTTCACAAAGGCAGGCAAAATTCAGTAGCTTTTTTTTTTTTTTTTTTGAGAAAGAGTCTCACTCTGTCACCGAGGCTTGCAGTGGCATGACTTCAGCTCACTGCAACCTCTGCCTCACGGGTTAAAGCGATTCTCCTGCCTCAGCCTCCCAAATAGCTGGGATTACAGGCGTCTGCCATCATGCCCAGATAATTTTTGTATTTTTAGTAGAGGTAGGGTTTCACCATGTTGGCCAGGTTGGTCTTGAACTCCTGACCTCAGGTGATCCGCCTGCCTCGCCCTCCTTAAGTGCTGGGATTACAGTCATGAGCCACCAGCCCAGCCTTTTTTTTTTTTTTTTTTTTTTTTTTTCTTTTTGTGGCAAGGTCTTACTCTCTCAGGCTGGAGTGCAGTGGAGCAATCTTGGCTCTGCAACCTCCACCTCTCAGGTTCAAATAATTCTCCTGCCTCACCTCCTGAGTCCCTGGGATTACAGGCATTAACTACCACGTCTGGCTAATCTTTTTGTATTTTTAGTAGAGACGGGGTTTCACCATGTTGGCCAGGCTGGTCTTGAACTCCTGAGCTCAAGTGATCTGCCCACCTCGGCCTCCCAAAGTCCTGAGCCACTGTGCCCGGCCTGTAGCATAATGCTTGATTACCCTGTTTATTGCTCCCAGCTTCCCCTGGCTGATACTCCTCCGAATCTTCTGGCTAAGGAATTGAAGAATCAGGGTTGACCGTGGACTGAGGTGCAAAATCATATTTGCAAATGGGCTTCCATGGGTTTCATGCTAACCCTTTTTAGGACTATCATTATACAGCCATCTTTCAGAATAGTTTCATTTCTTTTTTATCCCTACTTACCCTTAGTTCCTTCTTGCTGGCTTTCTCCACCTTTCTCTTTGCCATGTTTCTCTGCAACACTATTTGAACCTGTGTTTTCATGACTAAGACCCTTCTCCCAACCTTAATCATTTCAAACTTGCAGTCCTGTACTGTGCTATATCTTTTTCACCTTTAGGGCATTTTTACACTCGAAAAATCTGTGTACCTGTAGCTAAAGTTATTTCTCTTCAGCCATCTTATCTTGCTATTGAAACACTTCACTTAACTCTTGAACAATCCTACTCGTAAAGAGAATAATTCACTCCCAAAAATTCACTTTTCTTTTGCATGTTACAAACCTCTCATTTCCATTATGTTTCATTCTTTCCTCTAAATTACTACATTTAAAAATTTTTAATTTTAATTTTTTTGAAACAGTCTCACTCTGCCGCCCAGGCTGGAGTGCAGTGGCATGATCTCAGCTCACTGCAACCTCTGCCTCCTGGGTTCAAGCGATTCTCCTGCTTCAGCCTCCCAAGTGGCTGGGACTACAAGTGCTTGCTACCACACCCAACTAATTTTTGTATTTTTAGTAGAGATGGGGTTTTGCCATGTTGGCCAGGCTGGTCTTGAACTCCTAGCCTCAAGTGATCTGCTTGCCTCGGCCTGCCAAAGTGCTGGGATTACAGATGTGAACCAGTGCACCCGGCCTCTTTTTTTTTTTTTTTTTTTTTTGAGACAGGGTCTCGCTCTGTTGCCCAGGCTGGAATGCAGTGGATCATAACTCACTGCACTCTCGACCTCCCAAGATCAAGCAGTCTTCCCACCTCAGCCTTGTCAGCAGCTGGGACCACAGGCATGCACCATAATGTTTGGCTCATTTAGAATTTTTGCAGCAACAGGGTTTCACCATGTTGCCCAGGCTTGTCTTGAACTCCTGGGCTCAAGCGATCCTCCTGCCTTGGCGTCCCAAAGTGCTGCAATTACAGGTGTAAGCCACTGTGCCCAGCCTACATTTTTTAAAAATTTGGAAATAAGTACTCCAAATAAGGTTTCAAAGACCTTCTTTTTCAGTGTTTATCTAATGTTATTTTTCCCCTGACATATCTGTGGTCAGTGTGTTTAGGTTTGTTTTTTTCAGTATTATATACAATAGCAAAATATAAAGTCTAAATGTCCATTGATAGAATACTGGCTAAAGAAATTATGGTATATGCATATAATGGAATTCCATATATCATTAGAAGAATGACACAGATTTATATGTATTTGTATGGAGCCATGTCCAACACATCCTGGTAGGTGAAAAGGCAGGGGGATAGATATATGTATGGTCTATGACTATTTGTGAAGAAATTTGTATATACAACAAATATCTCCACAAGAATACACAGGAAACTTGGCTGAGCACAGTGGCTCACACTTATAATCCTAGCTCTTTGGGAGGCTAAGGTGGGTGGATCACTTGAGGTCAGCAGTTTCCAACATGGCCAACAGGGTGAAACCCCATCTCTACTAAAAATACAAAAAATTAGCTGGGTGTAGTGGCTTGTGCCTGTAATCCTAGCTACTCAGGAGTCTGAGGCACGAGAATTGCTTGAACTTGGGAGGCAGAGGCTGCAGTGAGCAGAGATTGTGCCACTTCATTCCAGCATAAGTGACAGGGCGAGACTCTGTCTCCAAAAAAATAAAATAAAATAAAAGACACAGGAAACTAGCAATAGTGATGCCTCTGGAGATGGAATCTTGGATAGGGGGAAGTGGTGTGAGGGAGACATTCTTTTCATTACATGCTCAATATGGTACCAAAATAAATTATTTCTACTGGGGGAAAATCCAGAGACATAGACAAAAACTGTGATAATTTATGATTCATCTGAAAGACCTTGAAAAATCACTCTCTTTAAGGATGATTTGGTTCATAGTTGAAATGTTTTTTCATTTCTGCTCTCAGTTTGACTGCCACAAAAACTTTGGGAAAAACAGGATTTGGGGTTTCACTTTAATCTATTTGGAGAGGCTGATCTGCATTTAGGGGTGGGCTATCTAACTGTATCTTCCCTTCTGTGTTACTCACTCATTCAACAAGTATTTATTGAGCCCCAGGAGAGGCACCAGGGTCAGTGCTACACATTGAAGTGGCCCACATGCTGCAAGCAGGTTTCAGATCCTCTGATGAGAATAAAGTAGAAGAAAATATAAAGCTGGTAACGCTAACTCTTGCTCTATCATTGAGAGCACAGTTCTGTGCGATTTTTCTCATTCTAAATCTTTGAAATAGCAGTAAAGAGACTTTAAAAAAGAAGAATTTAAAAAAAGAAAAAACAACCTTGTATATTCAAGCAAATCTGTTTCCAAACTATGCAATTTTTTTCATGGCATGAGATTTTGTAGAACAAATCAAGTAAGCAAAAGACTATAGAAAATGTCACAGCATGGCCGGGCGCGGTGGCTCACGCCTGTAATCCCAGCACTTTGGGAGGCCAAGGTGGGCGGATCGTTTGAGGTCAGGAGTTTGAGACCAGCCTGACCAATATGGTGAAACCCCGTCTCTATTAAAAATACAAAAATTAGGCTGGGTGCGGTGGCTAATGCCTGTAATTCCAGCACTTTGGGAGGCCGAGGCGGGTGGATCACGAGGTCAGGAGATCGAGACCAGCCTGGCTAACATGGTGAAACCCCACCTCTACTAAAAACACAAAAAATTAGCTGGGCGTGGTGGCATGCGCCTGTAGTCCCAGCTACTCAGGAGGCTGAGGCAGGAGAATTGCTTAAACCTGGAAGGCAGAGGTTGCAGTGAGCCAAGATCGCACCACTGCACTCCAGCCTGGGCAACAGAGCAAGACTCTGTCTCAAAAAATATAAAAATAAAAATAAAAATAAAATAAAATAAAAATACAAAAATTAGCTGAGTGTGATGGCTACTTGGGAGATTGAGGTGGGAGAATCACTTGAACCAGAGGGGTGGAGGTTGCAGTGAGCAGAGATCAAACCACTGCACTCCAGCCTGGGCTTCAGAGTGAGACTCTGTCTCAAAAGAAGATGAGAGGGGAGGGAAGGGGGTCATAGCAGAAGTTTCTGTTTAAATATTTTAAATATATATATATTTACTTGGGATCACAGAAATTTTAGCAAAATAGTGCTACAAGTTTGGAAGTAAAATAATTCTCTTAGCCTTTCTTTCCCCCATTTGGCACTCTACCGACATCAAGCAATGCTATGAGAATCCAGTTCTTCAGTTATTTTCCGAAGATTTAGACAACTATTTCCACCTTGAGACATCTGTAGAGACTAAATAAAAAGCAGAGTAACTGAGACAGAAATATGTGGTATTTCATCCAGCCAAGTTGCAATTGTAATGTTCATTATCTTTCCACTGGGGAAGGCTGGTGAAAAATAACAAACCCAAGCCAAAAAGCAAGCCATCACGAGGCCACTAGAAAAACAAATGGACCATGAAAGCCTAAGGAACAGTAATCTCATAATGATGATACAGATTATATGGTACATAAAGATAGATACGTCATTCGTTTCTTTGTTTATTCATTCGTTCAGCTTAATAGTTAAGAACATAGACAGTGGAGCCAGACTGCCTGTTTTAATCCTAACTTTGCTATTTATTACTAGTGTGTGACCTTGTTCAAATTACTCAGCCTCTCTGGGCCTCAGTTTCCTTATCTGCGAAATAGTACATACCTCATTGGGTTGTTTAAAATTTGTTCTTCGAACAGTGCCTGTCACATAGTAAACATTACAGAAGTGTTTGAGAGATTAACACTCACAGGTGTTAGTAAGTTTGACATGTTATATGGTTTGACAAGTGATATGGTTTGGCTGTGCCCCCAGCCAAATCTCAACTTGAATTGTATCTCCCAGAATTCCCACGTGTTGTGGGAGGGACCCAGGGGGAGGTAATTGAATTATGGGGGCTGGTCTTTCCTGTACTATTCTTGTGATAGTGATTAAGTCTCACAAGATCTGATGGGTTTATCAGGGTTTCTGCTTTTGCTTCTTCCTCATTCTCTCTTGTCGCCACCATGTAAGAAGTGCTTTTCTCCTTCCCATGATTGTGAGACCTTCCCCAGCCACGTGGAACTGTAAGTCCATTTAACCTCTTTCTTTTGTAAATTGCCCAGTCTCGGGTATGTCTTTATCAGCAGCGTGAAAATTGACTAATACAACAAGTGTGCATTGAGCAACTAGTATGGTCCAGGCATTGAGCCAGGTGCTTGAGATACAGTGGTGAATGAAATAGTCACAGCATCTGCCTCTAGAACTTTTGGACTATGGAGAAAGACAATCAAACAAGTGATCACATAACATGTAAGGAGTGTTTTGACAGCGGGTGTGTAAGGTGTTATGAGATCATGGTGTGGAAGAACCTCCTTAACCCAAGTCAAAAGGAAATCTGGCTGTTCTGGAAAGGAGCTTTGTAGGGACCAAAAGAGGCAGTACTATACAGTGGTTAAGCGGCCCTGGGAAGTCCAGCTCTCTGGGTTTGTATTAGCTCGGTGCAAAAGTAATTGCGGTGTTTGTTTGTTTGTTTGTTTTTTGACGGAGTCTTGCTCTGTCACCCAGGCTGGAGCATAGTGGCACAATCTCGGCTCATTGCAACCTCTGCCTCCCAGGTTCAAGCAATTCTCCTGCCTCAGCCTCCCGAGTAGCTGGGACTACAGGGGCACACCACCATGCCTGGCTAATTTTTGTATTTTTTAGTAGAGATGGGGTTTTGCCATATTGGCCAGGCTGATCTCAAACTCCTGACCTCGTGATCTGCCCGCCTCAGCCTCCCAAAGTGCTGGGATTACAGGCGTGAACCACTGCGCCCGACCAATTGCGGTTTTTATAACAGCAAAAACCACAATTACTTTTGCTTCAACCTAATATCATGGCTCCATCACTTACTGGTTGTGACCTTGAGCAACTTGCCTCAACTCTCTGTGCCTCAGATTTCCTTATTGATACAATGGGAGTCATAACTCTGTCTGTGTCTTAGGATGTGGTGAGGACTAAATGAGTTTGTACACTGAGAACTCTTAGAACAGTACCTGGAATATGGTAAGCAACATCTACATGTTTGAATAATAAGAATTACTTGAATATTAAGTATTATTACATAATAATAAGTATTATTGCATGATGAAAATAGGATAATATATTAACATAATAATATGATAATATTGTTGCAGTTGATCTTGCCTAGGTCTCTTTTTTAGCTTTACCTCTTCTTTTACAAGACTGGTAAAAAATTTTAGAGCATTATGTTTGTCCTGCATCTTTTGCTTAAATTAATGTTATAACAGAAAATTTCTTCTCCTACCCCTTCCCTTTTGAGTCTAGTTTAATACAGGTTTAAAGGGGGACCTCTTGGGAAATATCAAAGCATATTCTAGAAATTGGAGCCACTGCAGGCACAGATAATAACAGCATTGTTGTTCATGTATTTTGGTTTTCCTCTTCTAGAAATAACACCAAAATTGCAGTCAAACAGCTTAGGTTTCATACCTAGCTTTGCCACTTGCGAGGCTGTCTTGGGCAAGTTACTTGATCTGTCTGATCTTCAGCGTTCTCATCTGTAAAATGGGAAAATAATAATTCCTAATTTACTGGGTTGTTATGAATACAAATGAAATTATACAGGGAGGAAGGAGGACTTTGTAATCTGCAAAGATCCATTCAATTAGAAATAGAGCCACATGCATTTGCCTCCTAAGATCTCATCCAGTTTCCTATATAACTGGCCACTTGCATGGGCCATTCATGTTGCGCAACAAATCCTCAGCCATTTGCCCCAAAGCTTTGGCTACTTACCTAAATTCCAGATCAATCTAGGAAGCCTGTCTAGGGCTTAAATTGCTGGGAGGGATAGGTTTGTGAGAATGGGAAAGAAACTGAAACTGTTTTTTTTTCTTTGTTACTCCCTTCCCTTTCTCTTCTCTGTCCTTTGAACTTCCTGAAAACCCCTTGATTCACCCATTCAACAAAAGGGGAAGAGGTAAAATGAGTTTTCCTCCCTGTCTCTTATCTGGATTTCTATGGTGCTTTATATACAGAGTCACAGTGTATTGTGGTCATGTGTTGATGTATTTGTCACTACTACTGAATCTCTTTTTTTTTCCCCTATTTGTTTTTCATGGTGGGTTCTCAATAAATGCTTGTTGAATTGAACAGACTATAATGTAATTGAAGCTATTCAGAGCTCAGAATGTATTTCACACACTCAGATCAAGTGATTATTTCATACACTCAGATCAAGTGATTTATTCGAGACTTTCAGAGAGCTTGGTTAAAAATAAAGATCTGGATTCAAGCAATTTTGTTCAGAGAATTTTGGGGGAGTTAAATAGCTCTGGCTGCAGGCTAGGGTCTTCGTTATGGGAAAAAAATGCAACATAGGAGGAATTGCAAAATACCTCCAGGAAAACGTCTGGGTATTTTTGAACCTTTGGCAGAGACGCATGTCTGTCTGGAATACACTTCTTTCCCTTCCCCTCCTGTCTCTAATCCTACGGCTTAACCCAGTAGCACATAATAAATAAGCAAAATTTATAGAAATATTTTTCTGAATCCTGATCCCTTGAAATTATGACCTGGTGATTCCTTCCTCCACCAGTAGTTCTGAAGTCAGCATGGCATGTAAATATGGCAACTACATGTCCTGGCTTTTTCGCCCCAGTTTTGATTTAAAATATTCTCTCTCAGTATCAGACTTCATCCCATTTTTCGTTCATATTCATGGAAATCCCATAATAAAGCATTTGTTAGAGAACTACTGTCACATTATTTTTAAGACATTATGCTTTATTTAATTATGTTTTAATATGTGGCATGGGGAAAGTATTCGTATTTGAACAAATTCAAAACCTCACCAGCAATAAAATGCAAGATTCTGCTTTTTATTCTTATTTTTTCTTTCTTTTTTCCCATCCTAGCTCCTGACTGATGAATATCTTTTCCTTCCTTCCTTCCTCCCTCCCTCCCTCCATTCCTCCCTTACTTTCTTCTTTCTTTCCACCATCTATTTAGCCATATGAAGAGGATATCATTAAAAAAAAAAAATAACTTCCAAATGACATCCATTTAAAAATTTTAGTATTTAGTGTTGGTGAAGTTTGGAAAATCAGTACATTCTGTAGCAGGAACGTAAATTAAAATCATCTTTAAAACAACTTTACAATATCTAATGAGAGTATTAAAAAGTTAACATGGCCTGGCGAAGTGGCTCACGCCTTTAATCCCAGCACTTTGAGAGACCAAGGTGGGCAGATCACCTGAGGCCAGGAATTCGAGACCAGACTGGCCAACATAGCAAAACCCCATCTCTACTAAGAATACCAAAATTAGCCAGGCGTGGTGGTGCGTACCTGTGATCTCAGCTACCTGGGAGGCTGAGGCAGGAGAATTGCTTCAGCGTGGGAGGCAGAGGTTGCAGCCAGCCAAGATCCGGTGCTTCTGGGTAAGGCTGCTGGCTGCCCTTTGTAACAACCTCCTGGCTTTCAGGTTTCAGAACAATAGGCCATCTCCCTGGGCTCTGTCTCTTCTTATGCTCCAAAACCTGTTGGGGATCTTTTTCCCTTGCAGCAGTTTTTTCAGGTTTTGGTTTCTGGTTCTCTGCCTAGCCTTTAGGTGATGAATGGTTGCGTGAACTACCTCCGATTCTTTTTTTTTTTTTGTCCTTTTTTTTATTTATTATTATTATACTTTAAGTTTTAGGGTACATGTGCACAATGTGCAGGTTAGTTACATATGTATACATGTGCCATGCTGGTGCGCTGCACCCACTAACTCGTCATCTAGCATTAGGTATATCTCCCAATGCTATCCCTCCCCCCTCCTCCCACCCCACAACAGTCCCCAGAGTGTGATGTTCCCCTTCCCGTGTCCATGTGTTCTCATTGTTCAATTCCCACCTATGAGTGAGAATATGCAGCGTTTGGTTTTTTGTTCTTGCGATAGTTTACTGAGAATGATGATTTCCAATTTCATCCATGTCCCTACAAAGGACATGAACTCATCATTTTTTATGGCTGCATAGTATTCCATGGTGTATATGTGCCACATTTTCTTAATCCAGTCTATCATTGTTGGACATTTGGGTTGGTTCCAAGTCTTTGCTATTGTGAATAATGCCGCAATAAACATACGTGTGCATGTGTCTTTATAGCAGCATAATTTATAGTCTTTTGGGTATATACCCAGTAATGGGATGGCTGGGTCAAATGGTATTTCTAGTTCTAGATCCCTGAGGAATCGCCACACTGACTTCCACAATGGTTGAACTAGTTTACAGTCCCACCAACAGTGTAAAAGTGTTCCTATTTCTCCACATCCTCTCCAGCACCTGTTGTTTCCTGACTTTTTAATGATTGCCATTCTAACTGGTGTGAGATGGTATCTCATTGTAGTTTTGATTTGCTTTTCTCTGATGGCCAGTGATGGTGAGCATTTTTTCATGTGTTTTTTGGCTGCTTAAATATCTTCTTTTGAGAAGTGTCTGTTTATGAACTGCCTCTGATTCTTAACCTGGCTTTTCTTTCACCCTCTCAAGCAACATGGCCCTTTCCACTCTGGGTGCAACAAAAGCAGAGATGGGCTGCCTGCACAGCAAATAGGCCAGTGCCCCATAGTTTAACTGAGGTGCTCAGATCCATAGTTTAGGTTCAGCAAACTGGGGTTAGAAGCAGAATACTGGTATAAAAAGAGACACATATATAGGCCAATAGAAGAGAATGAAATAAATATAAATCCATGCATTTACAGCTGGCTCAATTTTCAACAAAGGCACCAAGAACATACAATGGGGAAAAGCCAAATCTCTTCAATAAATGATGCTGGGAAAATCAGGTAACGATATGCAGAAGAATGACACTAGGTCACCATATACGAAAATCAAATTAAAATAGATTAAAGACTTAAATCTAAGACCAGAAACTACGAAACTACTAGACAAAAACATTGGGAAATGTTCCAGGACATTGGTCTAGGCAGATATTTTTTGTGTGAGACCTCAAAAGTACAGACGACCAAAGCAAAAATAGACAAATGGAATTACATCAAGCTGAAAAGCTTATGGGCAGCAAATAAAAAATTGACAAAGTGAAGAGACAACCCACAGAATGGGAGAAAATATTTGCAAAATATTCATCTGACAAAAAATTAATAACCAGAACATATAAGGAGCTCAAACAACTCAAGTGCAAAAAAAAAAAAACCCCCAGTAATCCAATTTTAAAATGGGCTAAAGATCTGAGTAGACATTTCTCGAAAGAAGACATACAAATGGCCAACAGGTATATATGAAAAAGTGTTCAACATCACAAATCATCAGAGAAATGCAAACCAAAACCGTAATGAGATATCATTTCACCCCAGTTAAAATGGCTTTTATCAAAAAGAGTGGAAAAGGCCAGGCACAGTGGCTCACACCTGTAATCCCAGCACTTTGGGAGGCCAAGGCAGGTGGATCACCTGAGGTCATGAGTTTGAGACCAGCCTGGCCAACATGATGAAACCCTGTGTCTACTAAAAATACAAAAAAAAAAAAAAAAATTAGCTCTCTGTGGTGGCAGACGCCTGTAATCCCAGCTACTTGGGAGGCTGAGGCAGGAGAAACGCTTGAATCCGGGAGGCAGAGGTTGCTGTGAGCTGAGATTGCGCCATTGCATTCCAACCTGGGTGACAGAGCGAGACTCCATCTCCAAAAAAAAGAGTAGAAAGGCCAGGCATGTTGTCTTACGGTTGTAATCCCAGCACGTTGTGGGGCCAAGGCGGGTGCATCACTTGAGCTCGGGAGTTCAAGACCAGCCTGGGCAACATGGTGAAACCCCATCTCTAATAAAAATATGATAATTAGCTGGATGTGGTGGCATGTGCTTGTAATCCCAGCTACTCAGAAGGCTGAGGTGGGAGAATCACTTGGGGAAGCAGAGGTTGCAGTGAGATTGCATCACTGCACTCTGGCCTGGACAACACAGTGAGACCCTGTCTTAAAAAAAAAAAAAGACTGGAAAAATGTCAAGGGCTTGGGAGTAAAAAAAAGACTGGAAATAACAGATGCCAGTGAGGATGTGAAGAAAGAAGAACTCTAGTACACCACTGGTAGGAATGTAAATTAGTACAACCACTATGGAAAACTGTATAAAGGTTCCTGAAAAAACTAAAATTAAAACCACGTGATCCAGCAAATCGACACTGAGTATATATCCAAAAGAAAGGAAATCAATATATTGAAGCTATCTCTGCATTCCCGTATTTATTGCAGAACTGTTCACAATAGCCAAAATATGGAATAAACCTAAGTGCCAGTCAATGGATGAATGCATAAAGAATATGTAGAATACTATTCAGCCAGAAAAATGAATAAAAATCCTGTCATTTGCAGCAACATGGATGGAACTGATGGTCATAATGTTAACTAAAATAAACCAGGCACAGCAAGACAAACACTGCATGTTCTTACTCATATGAAAACTAAAAAAGTGGCTGGGCACAGTGACTCACACCTGTAATCTCAGCACTTTGGGAGACCGAGGCGGGTGGATTACCTGAGGTTAGGAGTTCAAGACCAGCCTGGCCAACATGGTGAAACCTGGTCTCTACAAAAAATACAAAAATTAGCCAGACGTGGTGGCACACGCCTGTAATCCCAGCTACTCGGGAGGCTGAGGCAGGAGAATTGCTTGAGCCAGGGAGACGGAGGTTGCAGTGAGCTGAGATTGTGCCACTGCATTCCAGCCTGGACGACAGAGAAAGACTCTGTCTCCAAAAGAAAAAAAAAAAAAAAGTGAATCTCTGGCTGGGAGCGTTGGCTCATGCCTGTAATCCCAGCATTTTGGGAGGCCAAGGCGGGTGGATCACCTGAGGTCAGGAGTTCAAGACCAGCCTGGCCAATATGGTGAAACCCCGTCTCTACTAAAAAGACAACGATTAGCTGGGCATGGCGGTGGGCACCTGTAATCCTAGCTACTCGGGAGGCTGAGGCAGGAGAATCGCTTGCATCCAGGAGGTAGAGGATGCAGTGAGCTGAGATCACGCCACTGCACTCCAGCCTGGGCAACAGAGCGAGACTCCATCTCAAAAATAAAATAATAAAATAAAATAAAATAAAATAATAAAAAAAATACAAAACAAGTGGATCTCATGAAGATAGAGAGGATTGGTAGTTACCAGAGGCTAGGAAAGGTAGAGAGTAGAGGGGGCTGAAGAGAAGTTGATTAATGGGTACAAATATACAGCTTGAAAAATTTTTTTCTTTTTACTTTTTTTCTTCATTTTACATTTTTTTCTTCTTTTTCTTTTTCTTTAATCTATCTTAAGACCCACCATATACAGTTTGATAGAAGAAAGAAGACCTAGTGTTTGATAGTTTAGTAGGGTGTCTATTAATTTACAATAATCTGTTGTATATTTCAAAAGAGCAAAAAGAATAATTTGAATGTTTCTAGCATAAAGAAAAGGCAAATATTTAAGGCAACGGATATCCCAATTACCCTGATTTGATCTCTACAAATTATATGAATATATTAGATCATGTACCCCAAAAATATGTACATCCATTATGTATCAATTTTTTAAAAAGGAAAAAACAAACAAACTGAGATTACATAGAAGAATGCAGTTTCACCTCCAGCAGAGGTTCAGAATTAGTTGAATCCTCGGGCTGCAGGAGACAGGAATCTAGCTGAGGACCCTGCAATTAGAGCCATGATTCAAAATACCCAGGAGCTAGCAGGAGGGCAGCAGTACCTGGAAGTGAGGTTTCACTCTGGAGAGGCTCTACTTGCTACAGATCCCAGCTTCCCACCTCCACAGCAAACAGACAAATGCTGCTCAGAGGTCCGTTTGTCACCATGAGCAGGTTAGGGGTGAGGGCAATGCTGAGATGGGCTAAAGGTCAAGGAATCCAAGATGGCCTGTTGTCGGGAGTGATCCTCTAGGGTGGCCCAGATTTAGGTGCTGTCATTTCTTGACAACCTTTTTTGGTTGGCCCTAAGTAGAAATGTTGTCCTGGATAATAGTAAATAGTACTACCTTCCATCTATATGTCCAGGTCCTGGACTAGTCTTGGTTGTTGAAAGGATTTTTGTACTTTTTCCCATCCTCAAGTTTTTGAGACAAGATGACTGCTACTCATAGTACTCAAAGTACTACAAAAAGGAAAGAGGACTTTTTGTCAAATTGTGTCTAACAAAATAGTCAGTAACAGGATATTAAGATGTCCTAGAATTGGGGAAATGAGGTCAGGAAAAGGTTATCCTTTTTTAAAAAATTATTATTATTATTATTTTTTGAGACAGAGTCTCACTTTGTTGCCCAGGCTGGAGTGCAGTGGTGAGATCTCTGCTCACTCCAACCTCCATCTCCTGGGTTAAAGCGACTCTCCTGCGTCAGCCTCTGAAGTAGCAGGGATTACAGGCACGTATCACTGCTCCCAGCTAATTTTTTGTATTTAGTAGAGATAGGGTTTCACCATGTTGGCCAGGCTGGTCTCAAACTCCTGACTTCAAGTGATCTGCCTGCCTCGGCCTCCGAAAGTGCTGGGATTACTGGCATGAGCCACCACACCTGGCCAGGAGGAGGTTATTTTTTGAGATCCCCAGATCCATTTACTCAGCTGTTTGTTGAGCCAGGTACCATGCTAGTTGCTGAAGGTGATTACATGTGAATGGAAAAATGGCCTCTGCCCTCATATTCTTTAGTAGGAGGGCTAGGCATGAAACAGTCTGCCAAATATTAATAATGATTATTATAAACTGTAAACTAAAATAGTGATCACACAACTTAGTGGTTTAAATGATCAGCTGCAAGAAATTCTAAGAGATGGAGTGCAAATTTGTTATAGAAATTTAGAAGACCCAGTCCAATCCAGAGACAGGAGTGCTTTTAATCTCATCAAGAGGTTGCTGAGTGAATCAATTCTGGAAAAAATGAAACACAACAACAACAAAAAGTTACCAGAAATAGAATTTGTTTTCTTGGGAAAAAAGGGAGCAAACGAACTAGATTTGTGAGTGACACAATGCCCTATAGACAGAGTGCCTGGACCAGCCTCTCCAAAGATTTCAGCTGGCTTAGTAATATCTCTGGGTAAAGAAACTATTTTCACTTGGGATTTACTCTCCCCATGAATTATTTATTTATTTATTTATTTTGGAGAGTCTCGCTCTGTTGCCTAGGCTGGAGTGCAATGGCGTGATCTCACCTCACTACAGCCTCCTCCTCCCGGGTTCAAGGGATTCTTCTGCCTCAGCCTCTTGAGTAGCTGGGAATAGAGGTGTGCACCACCAAGCCTGGCTAATTTTTGTAATTTTAGTAGAGATGGGGTTTCACCATGTTGGCCAGGCTGGTCTTGAATGCCTGGACTCAAGCAATCTGCCCACCTCGGCCTCCCAAAATGCTGGGATTATAGGCATGAGCCACTGCGCCGGGCCTCTCCCCAAAAAACTGAATTAATGAAAGTCAGTTCCCTCTGTGATTAAAAGAAACTGCTAAAATTAAAATTTTAAAGCCCATTTGGTCATGATATTTTTTTCTATATATTACTGGATTTGTTTGGCTATTTAGTAGTTGTTCCTATTAAGGATTTTGGCATCTATTCACAAGGAATATTGGTGTGTACTTTTCTTGCAATGCCTTTACTCTATCAGGTTAATAGGTCTCATAAAATTAAGTGAAAAGCATTTACACCTCTATTTTCTGAAAGAGTTTGTGTAGGATTATCTTTTTAAAACTTAAACATTTATTAATATTTACCAATTAAGCCATCAAGGCATTAAGTTTTCTTTGTAAAATGATTCTTCATTACAAACTCAATTTTACTAACAGATACGAAGCTATTTGGTTTTTTGTTTGTTTGTTTGTTTTTTGTTTTGAGACAGGGTCTTACTTGGTTGCCCAGACTGAAGTGCAGTTGTGCGATCTTGGCTCACTGCAACCTCCACCTCCCAGGTTCAAGTGATCCTCCCACTTCAGCCTCTCTAGTAGCTGGGACTACAGGTGCATGCCACCACACCCAGCTAATTTTTTTTTTTTTTTTTTTTTTTCTGAGACGGAGTCTGGCTCTGTCGCCCAGGCTGGGTGGAGTGCAGTGGTGTGATCTCGGCTCACTGCAAGCTCCGCCTCCCAGGTTCACGCCATTCTCCCGCCTCAGCCTCTCCAGTAGCTGGGACTACAGGCGCTCACCACCACTCCCGGCTAATTTTTTGTATTTTTAGTAGAGACGCGGTTTCACCGTGTTAGCCAGGATGGTCTCGGTCTCCTGACCTCGTGATCCGCCCGCCTCGGCCTCCCAAAGTGCTGTGATTACAGGCGTGAGCCACCGCGCCCGGCCCACACCCAGCTGATTTTTGTATTTTTAGTAGAGACGGGGTTTCACCACGTTGGCCAGGCTGGTGCTATTTCGGTTTTCTGTTTGGGAATTTTGTCTTTTAGGGGAGTTGACCATTTCATCTAAGTTGTCCATGGACATATATTGACATAAAGTTGTTCATAATATTCTCTTGTTATCTTTTAACTATCTGTAGGTTCTGAAGTGATGTATTTGTATTTTCTCCTTTTTTCTTGATCGGTTAAGCTAAAAATTTATCAGTTTTATTTTTCATAGAACTAATGGTCAGTATTTATAACATAATAATGGAGACTGGATAATTTATAAAGAACAGAAATTTATTTCTTACAGTTCTGGAGGCTGGGAAGTTCAAGATCAAGAGACCAACATCTGCTAAAGGCCTTCTTGCTGTACCATGACATGGCCGAAGGTATCACATGGCAAGAGAAAGTAAGAGGGCTGAACAAACACAATTTATAACAAATTTACTCTCCAGATAATGAGCCCGCTCATTAATCCATTCATGAAGCCAGGGCCCTCATGACCTAATCACTTCTTAAAAGTCCCACCTCTCAACATTGTTGCATTGAGGTTTAAATTGCCAACACATGAACTTTGGGGAACACATTCAAACCATAGCAGTTGGTTTCATTGACTTTTTCTCTTTTCCCATTTTCTATTTGATTGATTTCCATTGCTTTATTGTTTTCTTCCTCACTATATATATTTATTTATTTATTCTTTTTTTTTTTTTTTTTTTTTTTGAGACGGAGTCTCTCCCTGTTGCCACACTGGAGTACAGTGGGGCGATCTTGGCTCACTGCCATCTCCAACCTCCCGGATTCAAGCAATTCTCCTGCCTCAGCATCCTGAGTAGCTGAGATTACAGGTGGGCACCACAACGCCTGGCTAATTTTTGTATTTTTAGTAGAGACAGCGTTTCACCATGTTGGCCAGGATGGTCTCGATCTTTTGACCTCATGATCTGCCCGCCTCAGCCTCCCAAAGTGCTGAGATTACAGGTGTGAGCCACCATGCCTGGCCTTACTATATATTTAATTTGCTTTGCTTTTCCAAGACGCATAATTTTTATTCAGTTTAAAATATTTTCTGATTTTGCCTGTGATTTTTTTTTTCTTGAAGCCTTTTGGATAGTTCTTTCTCACTCGATCTCACTCTGTCTCATGTACCAACTTTTTTCTCCTGTAAATTTTTCATTCAACAAATAATTGTTGATCATCTACCACAAGGTGCTAAGTACTGTTCTAGGTACTTGAGTGATGTGAGTGAATAAAATAATATCCCTGCCCACATGGATCATACATGCTACTAGTGGTTACAATTTTTTCGTTTGGTTTATATTTATCCCTAACCAAGGATTCTCTTCCATTTGAAGTCTTGATGTACTCCTTTCTTCCTGTACCTCCACTATGACTTCTAGTACTTATTTGCAACTATAAAATACCCTAACAACTGATACAGATCTCCTGTCTAGTGTATCTCCTGAATTTATAGTCATCTTTTTAAGAGAGATGGTATTTATTGGGAGATGTGTTCTCCTCTGTCATATTTATGCCTTGTTTGGTTTGAAGTCAGAAAGATAGACTAATTTTCATAAGCATCTTTCTAGCTTTAGCTAGCTTTAGCATCACTAAGATTTCCTGACATTATCAATAAAAAAAAATTACTGAGGCTATCTGTTAGGCTGATATTATGGTGATTTAAATTTTTATCTTTTGTACTTTTACTGTTTGAAAAATGAATAAAGGAAGAAAATTGATTTATTCTATCCATTTTCTAATTTTAAAAGTATTTAAATTAGGGTTATTACTGCTTGTGTGTTTATTAAATGTGCACCTAAAATTTTGAACATAATTGACAACTTTTCCTGGTTATTTGTGGAGTGATCCTAGTTTTTAAAGTAATGCATTTAAAAACTCAAAAATAAAAAATGAAACAAAAATAACCTGATAATGGCTTAATGTCAGAATATATAAAGAACTCCTACAACTCAACAGTAAAAAAAAACACTTATTAAAAAATAGGCAAAGGCCTGAATAGATATTTCTCCAAAGAAGATATACAACTGGCCAATGAGCACATGAAAAGATGCTCATTATCATTAATCATTTAGGAAATGCAAATCAAAACTACAAGGAGACACTACTTCATACCTATTAGGATGGCTATTATTTTTAAAAACCCAGAAAATAACAAATGTTGGCAAGAATATGGATAAATTGGAACTCCTGTGCATTGCTGGTGGGAATGTAAAATGGTGCCGCCTCTGCTGAAAATGGCATGGTGCTTCCGCGAAAAATTTAATGCAGAATTACCATATGATCCAGCAACTTCACTTCTGAGCATATGCCCAGTCACATGGAAAGCAGAGATACGAAGAGATATGTGTTCACCCAATTTTATAGCAGCATTATTCACACAGCCAAAAAGTAGAAGCAACCCAAATGTCCATCAACAGATGAATAGATAAACAAAAAGTAGTCTATACATACAATGGAATATAATTCAGCCAGCCTTAAAAAGGAGGAAAGTTCTGACACATGCTATAAGATGGTGAACTTTGAAGACATTATGCTAAATGAAAATATACCACAAAAAGACAAATACTGTATGATTCCAGCTATATGAGGTACCTTGAGTATTCAAATTCCTAGAGAGAAAAAAATAGAATATTAGTTGCCCAGGGCTGTGACAAGGGAGGGATGGGGAGTTAATATTTAATGGGTACTGAATTTCACTTGGGGACAATGAAAATGTTTTGGAGATAGATGGTGAGGATGGTTGCAGGAGAGTGTGAATGTACTTAATGCCACAGAAGTGTACATTAAAAATGGTTTAAATTGGCGGGGCGTGGTGGCTCACGCCTGTAATGCCAGCTCTCAGGGAGGCAGAAGTGGGAGGATGGCTTGAGCCCAGAGTTCGAGACCTGCCTGGGCAATATAGTGAGACCCTGTTCTCCACAAAAAGAAAAAAAAAAAAAAAGACAAAAAGGCAGGCACGGTGGCTCACGTCTGTAATCCCAGCACTTTGGGAGGCCGAGGCAGGCAGATCACGAGGTCAGGAGCTCAAGACCAGCCTGGCCAATATAGTGAAACCCTGTCCCTACTAAAAATACAAAAATTAGCCGGGTGTGGTGGCACACACCTGTAGTCCCAGCTACTCAGGAGGCTGAGGCAGGAGAATCACTTGAACCCAGGAGGTGGAGGTTGCAGTGAGCTAAGACGGTGCCATTGCACTCCAGCCTGGGTGACACAGCAAGACTCTGTCTCAAAAAAAAAAAAAAAGGTTTAAATGGTTAATTTTTAATTATGTATATTTCTACCACAATAAAAAGTATGAGAATGAGTACCTCAGCCTTCCTATAGGTACTATGCAGAGTTAATTTAAGAAACAAAGAAGCAAGAATATTTCAATGCTGGATAGTACCATTTTTCTTCTTAAGTTAAATTTTAAAATGACTGCCGTGCTATGGAGTTGTCATGCTTGTGGCTGGAGATTGAAACCTTAAAATTATGGTAAAATTCAACTCCAAGTTCCTGCAGCCACATCAATTTTCTATCTAATTTCGAAAGCATTTAAATTAGTCTTATTGTTACTTGTGTGCTTACTAAATGTGCAATTTAAAATATATATGGTTGTACAATGTGGTGAACACTGCCATGGGAACTTCATTAATAAAATCACTGATGCTATACTATTATTAGTACTGAATTAATACATCTTTATCAGACATTTCATTCAATAGTTCCTTTTTTCCTTTCTTTAATCCCTATACTTTACCTTCATCGTTCCGCAGTTGGATCATCCTATTACTAGTATTTTATGTTAAATTCATGTTATTTCACTGAATCTTCACAGCAATCCAAGTATTATTGGAAAGTATTATTATTTCTATTTTAATCGATGAGAAAACTCAGGCTCACAGAAGTTGCATAGCTCGCTTGATAACACACAGTAAGTCAAGGGTGAAGTAGAAATTTAATTTCAGGGCAGTATGTCTCAGGAGTCTCTTCTCAACTCCACCAGCACGAGATGGCTTCTACTGGTGATCATTATCTTCCTGAAATCTCGATTCTCCTGTGATAGGGGAAGAGAAGACCCAAAATACACATCACTGAAGAACAGGCCTGAGCCAAGGGAAGAAGAGAAATGGTGCACACACAGCTTCATGTGAATCTGGAATCTTTCTTAAAAATCTTTCTCTGCTGGGCACGGTGGCTCACACCTGTAATCCTAGCATTTTGGGAGGCCGAGGTGGGTGGATCACCTGAGGTCAGGAGTTCCAGACCAGCCTGGCTAACACGGCGAAACCCCGTCTCTACTAAAAATACAAAAATTAGCCAGGTATGGTGGCGCACATCTTTCATCCCAGCTGCTCGGGAGACTGAAGAAGGAGAATCGCTTGAACCCGGGAGGTGGAGATTGCAGTGAGCTGAGATCATGCCACTGCACTCCAGCCTGCGCGACGGGAGAGAGACTCCATCTCAAAACAAACAAACAAACAAACAAACAAAACTTCTTTCTTTATTTACTTACTTTTTGCTTTTGTTTTCACTTGGGAATATTTTCTATCGTCCCTTGTTTCTGGGTTTGCATCATGTCCTGAACAGTACAGTAGTTTATTTCAATTAATGCTTTCTTGTTCGTTGTACAAACATAGCTTCACTTTGAGCCTTTGGATAGGATGAAGCCTCTGCTCTTTCATCAACTCACGACAGAGTTCTGCTTTCCTCAGGAGCTCCCCACTCTCCTCCACACACTGCTGCCCAGGGCCGGAGCCAAGTAGTCATGCTAGTTGCCAGAGTACAATCCAAATTCTTTACTTTTTTTTTTTTGAGACGGAGTCTCGTTCTGTCGCCCAAGCTGGAGTGCAGTGGCATGATCTAAGCTCACTGCAACCTCTGTCTCCCAGATTCAAGAGATTCTCCTGCCTGAGCCTCCTGAGTAGCTGGGACTACAGGCGTGAGCCATGCCCCTGAAAATTTTTGTATTTTTTGGTAGAGACGGGCTTTCACTGTGTTGGCTAGGCTGGTCTCAAACTCCTGGCCTCAAGTGATCCACCCACCTTGGCTTCTCAGAGTGCTGGATTACAGGCGTGAGGAACCGAGCCTGGCCCAGATTCTTTCTGATCATATAAGTTGACTTTGCAACCAGCACTTTTACATTATTCTACTCCTACCTGATTTCCTGTTTTACGTCATGCTCCATGGTGGCACACGCCCTTCTCAGGACCAAGGACCTGACACAGAAGGAAATAGGGAGTACCTTGCCTCCTTCGGATCCACATTGATAGTTCATGTAGCAGGAAAAAAGGGACCCAGCCTTCTTATCCTAGAGTTTTCAGGTACTTGCAAGAGAGATGCTGGCTTATGAAGAGTCTTCAAAGAGCCCACAATATAGTCTGGCAATGGGTAGCAGACAGCAGCTTGATCTTTTGTCATCCTTATTCATTCAACAAACTTTTATTGGCTACCTATTGGGTACCTCTCTTCTATGTGGAGCTTCAGTCCAACGGGACAGAGTTATGAAAAATAACAATACGTTATGGGACGGACATTTAATCCAATCTGGGGGTAGGAATGGAGTGGGGGAAGGTGATGCTTGGGTTGGGTTGAGGCTTGATGGCCAAGTAAGACTAACCAGATGAAGAAGGGGCTAAAGGTGTTCTAGAAAGAGAAGATAGCACCCACAAAGATTCTGAGTTTCCATCATGTCCTAAAGTGTGCAGTTTATTTCACTTAATACTTTCTTTTTGTTTGTTTGTTTTTTTTAAACAGAGTCTCACTCTGTTGCCCAGGCTGGAGTGCAGTGGCATGATCTTGGCTTACTGCAGCCTCTGCCTCCTGGATTCAAGTGATTCTCATGCCTCAGGCTCCCAAGTAGCTGGGATTACAGGCACACACCACCACGCCTGGCTAATTTTCATATTTTTAGTTGAGATGGGGTTTCACCATGTTGACCAGGCGGGTCTCAAACTCCTGACATCAGGTGATCTGCCTGCCTTGGCCTCCCAAAGAGCTAAACCACTGCGCCCGGCTTATACTTTCTTGTTCTTTGTACAAACATAGCTTCACTTAAAAAAAAAAACAAAAAAACAAACAAAAAAAAAACCCAAAAAACATGAAAAGAGAGAGCTTGTGCAGGAAAAGTCCTCTTTTTATTTTTTATTTTTTTGAGACAGAGTCTCACTCTGTCGCCCAGGCTGGAGTGCAGTGGTGCAATCTGGGCTCTCTATAACCTCTGCCTCCCAGGTTCAAGCAATTCTCTCACCTCAGCCTCCCGAGTAGCTGGGATTACAGGTGTGTATCACCATGCCTGGTGGAGATGGAATTTTGCCATGTTGGCCAGGCTGGTGTCGAACTCCTGACCTTACCTCAGGTGATCCGCTTGCCTTGGCCTCCCAAAGTGCTGGGATTACAGGTGTAAACCACTGTGCCCGGCCTGTGCTTTCTTGTTCTTTGTACAAACATAGCTTCATTTTGAGCCTTCTAATAGGATGGAAGGTGAATTGGAAATAGGTGAGACTGGAGACAGAAGGGCCAGTTAGGAGGCTGTTGGGATGATCCGGCCTATGGAAGGAAGCTTTTACACAGGACCCATTTGCTGCATTGTGCTGTGGGTCCCTACTCTACCAGATACTGCCAGTATCACAAGGTCAGTGGATCTGCAACTAGAGCCTACAGCTGGCCACTGACTGGGGGTCAAAACATGGACCAGTCGTGTTTGGGTCCTCCACTGGGCCCATATGGAAAATTACAGAGCTTGAAACTCATCTAAATTTCTAAGTCTTGTCCAGAGGAGTTGTTGTAGCTCTGTAAATACCGAACCTTGAATTTTGTCACTTTTTCGCTGGTCTATTTCCCTTCTCCCTATCCCATACACTTTGATGACTATGTAAAGTCTTATCATCTGTCCATTCAAATGCGACTTACTTTATATAATTTCCCGTAATTTTCATTTCCCTGAATCCAAATAAGAATTAGCTGTCCTTATTTTAAGATCTCAAAGAACTTTGTGCATAGGTTGAAACTCAATTCACCAAGGGTAATGAGGGAAGTTACCAATAATGGATCAATTAGACTGGGGCACAATTATTTAATTGCTGAATGCTGCCATGTCTACAGTGCACTCTAACAACTTAGTTAAGCTAGTCCTGAGTAATTAATTATACCTCCATTTATACCTATTTGGCCTTAGAAATCGTTTATTTTTATTTCACAAATACCCATGTAAGCACTACATGTCAGACATATTTTAAGGACTTTACAAATAAGTTTCTTAACAACCGTATGATACAGGTACTAATATTGCCACCCTATTTAGAGAGGAAAAAACCAAGGTACTCAGGAGGGTTTCATAGCTAATAAGTAACTGAAACACAATTTGAATTCAGGAAGCCTGGCTCTAAGTCCTGTGTACTTCATCACAAATTGTGTGTGGTCTCTCCCAGTAGGCAGTGGAAGCACCAAGCTCTGCAAATTATTTTTCTGAATTGTAACTGCAAGCCAGAGATGCGGTAGGAGCATGGAATATAAATATAAAAAGACACAGCTGTTGCTTTCTAGGAGTATATCATTTATTGGGCATAACAAATCACAAAACGGTGACTTAAAACAATAGCCATTTACTTGCTCACAATTCTACAATCTGGTCTGGACTCACACATTTACAGTCAGTTGGTGGTTCAACTAGTACTGAGGAACCAAAATAGCCTCACTAATGTTCAACATTTCAGTTAGGGTCTGGAATGGCTAAGGGCTGGCTAGGCCTCTCTCCTCATGGTCTTTCGTCCTCAAAAAGACAAGCTCGAGTTTCCTTACATGGGCAAAAGAGCAAAAAAGGAAGTAACAAGGTCTCTTAAATCCTGGGCTTGGAAGTGCCCAACATCACTTCCTCTGCATTCTCCTGGTCCAAGCAAGTCAGAAGGCCAACCCAGATTCAATGTGGCAGATGATTACACAATGACTTCAATTCAGGGACCTGTGATTCACTGAGGGCCTTTTAATAACAATCTACCACAAGAAGCTAACAGTTTTAGTGAGGAGACAATTGTCATAGCACATTGGGCTGTAATAAAGATGGGAAAAAGTGCAATAGGTCTGCAGGCAAAGAAACACCCGAATTTGATGGGGCAGGGGATCAAGGATAGCATCATGAAGGCAGCATTAACACAGGCCCTGAGACTTGGAGAGCAGATCATGTTTGGAGGTGAACTTGGTGGGTGGTCACAGGTGGATAAGGAAGGGAAGGAAGGGCAGTCCAGGAGGACAGAATAGCAGGTGCAAAGACATTGATACATGGCAAAAGAAAGCATGTTGTATTTGGGGATAACAAATAGTTTAAAATGATTAGAGTAAAGGGCTCTTGTGGAAGGCTGAAGAACGAGGCTGAACTACATCAGGAAGTGTCATGAGTGCCTTGCAAAGAAGATTTTAAACGATACTCTTAGTAATAGAAGATCATTGAGAAATTTTGATCAGAGCAACCACATCATTTTTTTTTTTTTTTTTTTTTTTGAGACGGAATCTCACTCTGTCACCCAGGCTGGAGTGCAGTGGCGCGGTCTCGGCTCACTGCTAGCTCCGCCTCCCCGGTTGATGCCATTCTCCTGCCCAGCCTCCCAAGTAGCTAGGACTACAGGTGCCCACCACCACACCTGGCTAATTTTTTGTATTTTTAGTAGAGATGGGGTTTCACCGTGTTAGCCAGGATGGTCTCGACCTCCTGACCTCATGATCTGCCCACCTCAGCCTCCCAAAGTGCTGGGATTACAGGTGTGAGCCACCGTGCCCAGCCGTATTTTTTTCTTTTTTTTGAGACAGAGTTTCACTCTTCTTGCCCAGGCTGGAGTGCAATGGTGCGATCTCAGCTTACCACAACCTCCGCCTCCTGGGTTCAAGCAATTCTCCTGCCTCAGCCTCCCGAGTAGCTGGGATTACAGGCATGTGCCACCACGCCCAGCTAATTTTGTATTTTGGGTACAGACGGGGTTTCTCCATGTTGGTCAGGCTGGTCTCGAACTCCCGACCTCTGGTGATCTGCCCGTCTTGGCCTCCCAAAGTGCTAGGATTACAGGCGTGAGCCACCGTGTCCAGTCATGTGTTTTGTATTTAAAAATCACTTTCAGGCCGGGTGCAGTGACTCATGCCTGTTATCCCAGTGTTTTGGGAAGCCGAGGTTAAGAGTTCGAGACCAGCCTGGCCAACATGGCAAAACCCCCCATCTACTAAAAATACAAAAATTAGCTGGGTGTGGTGAAGTGCACCTGTAATCCCAGCTACTCAGGAGGCTGAGGCACAAGAATCGCTTGAACCCGGGAGGTGGAGGCTGCAGTGAGCCAAGATTGCACCACTGCACTCCAGCGACAGAGTGAAACTGTGTCTTGAAATAAATTAATAAAATAAAATAAAAAATAAAAATCACCTTGGGAGTCCATGAAAGGAAGATCAGATGGAAATAAGAAAGACAAATGAGAAGGCTATTGCAAAATACCAAGTTTAAGAAGATGAGACTTAAACAATGGCATAGAAAGCAGAGAAGAGGAAAAGGGTTCCACAAATATTTGTGAGGTAGAATGAACAGGATTTGACAATTGAAGGAAGAATACAGAAAGAATCCCAGGTTTCCGATTTTGGCAACTGGGTGGATACAGGTGGCAGAGTTTTAGGGGAAAAGTGATCATTTACGTTTCAGACATGTTGGTTTTGAAACGCCTGCATGACAATCAATACAGATATGAAGTAGACAGTTGGTTCTACAAATATGAAGCTCAAGAGAGAGGACTGGACTAGAGATACAAACACAGAATTCATCAGCAAGCAGGTGGTAGTAAGAAACCATAAGATGTCCCAGAGAAAGCATGTAGAATGAAAAGGACAGAAACTAGAGATGACTATAGGGGAAGAGCTAGATTTAGTGGGTAGAAGAGGAAGAGAAGTCCACGTAAAACACTAAAAAAGAACTGGAAAGAGAGGAGGAAAACCAGTATCGGTGGTGCCCCAGTAGCCACAGGATAATATAATTTTGTTTCTTTTTTCTTTTCTTTTCTTTCTTTTTTTTTTTTTTTTTGTGACACAGTTTTTACTCTGTTACCCAGGCTGGAGTGCAATGGCACGATCTTGGCTCACTGCAACCTCCGCCTCTGGGGTTCAAGCGATTCTCCTGCCTTAGTCCCCCAAGTAGCTGGGATTACAGGAATCTGTCACCACGCCCAGCTAATTTTGTATTTTTAGTAGAGACAAGGTTTCACCATGTTGGCCAGGCTGGTCTCGAACTCTTGACCTCAGGTGATCCTCCCACCTCAGCCTCCCATAGTGCTAGGATTACAGGTGTGGGCCACTGCGCCCGGCCTATAACTGTCATAATTCAGAAAAGTGCCCATGGAATTTGATGACTGATAACTGGTAAATATACCAAGAGCAGTTTTAGAAGGGCTTATGATGGCAATATCCCAATTGCTACGAATTGAAGAAGACTGTGAGAGAATGCTTGTAAAGTGTAATGATGGGTGAAGAGGAGTTGCTGGAAGTTAAAGAGTTACTTTATAGAAAGCAAAGTTATCTACTGAGAGGGAAGTGTGTGGGCTTAAAAAGTGCGTGTGGAGAGGGAAAGGCTCGTAATAGTTGTGCTGAGAGAGAAATCTTTGAATGCCGCTTCCTGTCAAGTTCCTGCTCAGTATTCTTCTCAGTTTCATGATAAACTTCTTGAAAAATTCCTTTGCCTTTACTTTCTCTCTTCCCCACTTCACTCCTTAAAACCATTTTAACTGTAGTTTGGCATTTGTCTCTATATAACAATGACTTTTAGAAAAAATCACCAGTGACTTTTGTGTTTCAAACCTAATGTACATTGTGTCACTTGATATTATTTGTTCAAAGAATAAATGTTCTGTTCTGGATATTCTTTTTTTTTTTTTTAAATGGAGTCTCACTCACTCTGTTGCCTAGGCTGGAGTGCAGTGGTATGATCTCAGCTCACTGCAACCTCCACCTCCTGGGTTCAAGGGATTCTCCTGCCTCAGCCTTCCGACCAGCTGGGGTTACAGGTTCGTGCTGCCATGCCTGGCTAATTTTTGTATTTTTAGTAGAGATGGGGTTTCACCATCCTGGCCAGGCTGGTCTCAAACTCTTGACCTTAAGTGATCCTCCTGCCTTGGCCTCCCAAAGTGCTGGGATTACAGGCATGAGCCACTGCACCCTGCCAGTTCTGGATATTCTTAACATACTCTATGCTTTTGTCTAAATTATTTGATTCTGATTTCCAACAGTGAAATGGGAATGATGGAGAGTTGACACAATGAGATTGTAAGGCACATGGAGCGTCTCTGACATAAATAGTTATAATCATATCATTTTCCCAATAGAATGGTTTGCAGGGATTAAATGAGATAATGGCTATAAAATTCTTAATACATAGCTGTAAATAGCAATGATTATTTATATTTTAGTTTGAAAATCAGCAAACTAAAATTTAACAACTGAAGAAAGAGAGTTCAGCTACTTTGGGTCCTCAGGTAGAAAAATACTTGGTGATTATGAAACGATATGTCTGGAATTTGTTTCAAAATAATCGGGAGCGGGGGGTGGGGAGGGCAGGGTGTTGGGGTGGTAAAGGTGGGTTAGTGGTGGGAAATTGGCCACGTTATTGATGCTGAGTGTTTGCTATTCTAATTTTGTATCCGTTTGAAAATTTTATAATTAAAAATTATGATTTGTTTCGCTCTACGCAACGATGTTGACACAATATATTTGGTAAACTGAAATGTCACGGAAACTTAGTTTGTAACCGGTCAATGGCTTTTTGAGGTGTAGACACTTCACACCTTACTTCACTCCCCACTGTAAGGAAGATTTAACTTGAAGCGGAAATAATGATTTGAATTTACGGCTTTTATAATGTCATAAATGGGCGTCATTTCAATAACTACTTTCAGAATATCTTTTTCTATTCCACTTTACTTTTTCCTCTCCACTTAACCAACTCATCATTAGAAACTACAAGTCCCAGGATGCACTACACGATGAACGTCGGATCGAGGACCTCGTGTCTCTGAAGTGGTTGCCCTCGCCTTATTTGATTGGGAATAATCCCAATGAAAATTGATGTTTGTGACCCAGAGCAGATTCTGGAGCCTTTTGTAAGCCTGGGACGGCCCAGCGTGGAGGGGACAGCGTGGTACCTTTTTGTTCAGGCTTCGCTCAGGTCAGCCTCACCCTTTCCTGGGGCCTCCATGCGGCAGAAGGGCTCTGTTAGTGCGCCTCTAAGATGGCGACGCCTTTGGCGGTAAATTCGGGTAAGTGTGGCCAGACAGAGAGGAGACGATTGAGCTGAACGATGACCAGGTCTTCAGGGAGAGACGAGACCGTGGGGTTTCTCGGAGTTTAGGACCCCACTTATGTGCGGTGCCTGCTTTTCCCTAATTCTGGGCCTAGAGTCCCACCCCTCCCCAGTTTGAATGGCGCGCGTCGGTGCTGCGGCTCCAGCCCTCGAGTTGGGGTTTGAGATTCCAGGCAGTGAGGCTTGGGCCGCTGGACCCAGGTGTGTAATCTCTCACAGCCCAGGGCTGAGTCTGGCCCCCCTCACCCCCAAGTTTCACTGTGCGTCTGTGGTCCAGATTTCGCTGGAATACGCGTCAGGTCTTCGACAGTGAAGCCAGAGGACCCGAGATATTTTCCAGCCATGAGCAGAGGCTGAAAGTAGGCGTCGGAGTTCCTTATAGGGTGGGGGATCTTGCAAGCAGCGAATACTCCCTATTATGAAGTCGGCCATCTGAAAGGTGGTCAGGAAGAGGGTGGCGGGACTTCAGCGGACGTCTCCTAACTCTGCGGATGTGGTTAGGCCCTGGATGTTCTTGTACCTTTGGAACTGCAGATTTTCGGGGTGGAGTTGAATCTAGAAGGTAGTAAAGGAACTCTGGAAGATTTGGGGTGGATCCTCTTTTGGTGATTCTCAATTCGGGCGGTACCGCCCTCCAGTGGTGTTTGAATGAGTGAGTGCATTTTGGTTGTCATATTTCCTGGGGTATACTGCTGTCGCATAGTAGGCGGGGCAAGGATGCAGAAAGTCCTTCATGGGCAGAGCAGTCCGGGAAAATACTTTGGCGCCTAGAATGTTAATGCCTCGATTGAGATGCTCTAAAGTTCGCGGGCAAGATTAAGAGTATATCTGCGTGGTAAATGCTTGTAAGAATCTCACTTAAAAGGACTCTTTTCTGGGTGCATTTTCTGTTTCCTTACAGTCATTTTTTTAAAGTATTGGTTCTATTTTCCACAGGACTGATACTCTTGAAAAGTTGTCTAAATCTGTTTTGTAAATCAAATCATTTCAGAAACGCTATGATAAATTATAATGAAGGCTATGTTTACTGAACACATACTATATCCCAGCATTGCACTTATTATCGTACTTATCTCATTCAGTTCCCATTTATACACCTTTGGAGTAGTTGCTGTTACATACTCCATTTTACAGATTTGGAAATAGAGGCTTCAAATAGTTACGTAATGTCCCCAGAGTTAAACATCTAATGATTCTAAGTCAGTCTTAGGTGCTTAAACTACTTAGTGCTACTACTTAAGCACAACCTAACTCGTTTTATGATATTAGACATATGTATTAGAAGGTTAGTAATGAAGTTACATGCTTAATATTGCTGTCCTTCCTTCCCAATTAGATATGCTTAACGTGTGGTTATATATAATACATTTCTCTATTTTATTTTATTTTTTTATTTTTTATTTTTGAGATGGAGTCTTGCTCTGTCTCCCAGGCTGGAGTGCAGTGAAGCGATCCGCGATCCTGGCTCGCTGCAACCTCTGCCTCCCAAGTTGAAGCAATTCTCCTGCCTCAGCCTCCCGAGTAGCTGGGATTACAGGCATGTGCCACCACGCTGGGCTAATTTTTGTATTTTTAGTAGAGGCGGGGTTTCTCCATGTTGGCTAGGCTGATCTCGAACTGCTGTCCTCAAGCGATCCTTCTGCCTCCCAGAGTGGTAGGTTTACAGGTGTGAGCCAGTACGCAAGGTATATACATTTCTTTTCCTTTTTTTTTGTCTTTTTTTGAGATGGAGTCTCACCCTGTCCACCCAGGCTGGAGTGCAGTGGCGTGATCTCGGCTCACTGCAGCCTCCACCTCCTGGGTTGGAGCAACTCTCCTGTCTCAGCCTCTGAAGTAACTGGGATTACAGGCGCCCGCCACCATGCTTGGCTAGCCTGGCTAATTTTTTTTTTCTTTTTTGAGACGGAGTCTCACTCTGTTGCCCGGGCTGGAGTGCAGTGGCGTGATCTCGGCTCACTGCAACGTCTGCCTTCTGGGTTCAAGCGATTCTCCTGCCTCAGCCTCCCGAGTGGCTGGGATTACAGGCGCCCGCCACTACACCCAGCTAATTTTTTGTATTTGTAGTAGAGAAGGGGTTTCACCATATTGGCCAGGCTGGTCTCGAGCTCCTGACCCCGTGATTTGCTGTCTTCAGCCTCCCAAAGTGCTGGGATTACAGGCGTGAGTCACTGCGCCTGGCCAATTTTTTTGTATTTTCAGTAGAGACGGGGTTTCACCGTGTTGGCCAGACTGGTCTCGAACTCCTGACCTCAGGTGATCTGCCTACCTCGGCATCCCAAAGTGCTGGGATTACAGGCGTGAGCCACTGTGCCTGGCCCATATACATTTCTTTAGTACATACTCGCCCTAAGCTATTATAATTATTAAACGAATCATTGGAGGGAAAGGGAGTTGCCGACAGCAGCAAAGAGGGTACATTGTATAATAAAGCCTTGTGTCAGGAGTGTTTGATTGGCAACATAGGAAACATTTTTAAAAGCCAAGTCAGGAGATGGTTTTTTAAAAAACCAAACGTCTTAGGGAAGGAACTCTTTTTCCATCAAGGAATGAATGTCGGGTTGAGTGGGTAAAGGAAATGTGTCATATACGTGCAATATACATAATACATATACATGCATATACATAACATAACATATACATGCATATACATAGTATCCTTATGCAGCCTTAAAAAGGAAGGAAATCCTGTCACATAAAACAACGTGGATGAATCTTGAGGACATACTAAGTGAAATAAGCCAGTCACAAGACACAAATACTACATGATTCCACTTATATGAGATATCTGAAGTAGTCAAACTCATAGAAACAGAAAGTAGAATGGTGGTTGCCAGGGGCTGGGAAAGGGGAAAATGGGGAGTAGTTTAGGGGGCATAGAGTTTCTATTTTGCAAGATGAAAAAAGCTGTGAAGATCTGTTGCACAATGTGAATATACTTAACACTGCTGAACTGTACACTTAAAATTTGTTGAGATTGCATTCTATGTTATGTGCTTCCTTTAAATTGCAGTTTTAAAAAATCAAACATCTTGGAGTTGTAAGGAAAAAATACAGAGATTGTAGAGTTCTAAGATCTATGGTTGGCCAGGTGTGGTGGCTTATGCCTGTAATCCCAGCACTTTGGGAGGCTGAAGTGGGCAGATCGCCTGAGGTCAGGAGTTCGAGACCAGCCTGGCCAACATGGTGAAACCCTGTCTCTACAAAAATACAAAAATTAGCCTGGCGTGATGGCAGGTGTCTGTAATCCCAGCTACTCGGGAGGCTGAGGCAGGAGAATCGCTTGAACCTGGGAGGCGGAGGTTGCAGTGAGCTGAGATCATACCACTGCACTCCAGCCTAGGCAACAGAGTGAGACTCTGTCTTAAAAACAAACAAAGAAACAGACAAACAAAACAACAACAACAACAAAAAAACCTATGCTTGTATTTCAGCTGTATAACTTAACTAGTCTTGTGACCTGTATCAACCTGGCTGAGTACACTCACAGACTTGTGAATAAGCAACTATTAACACTGCTTGGCAGTCCTTCTGTGATAGTCTGGTCACCTCGTCGATTCACAGCAGTGACTACTTCAGACCTTTCTACACTCTTCAAATCTTTAACCTGCAACTAGCTAAACCTTCAGACTTCTATTCACAGAGAAAATAGGAGCCAACATGCATGAACTCCCTTTATTCACTCTCAAACCTACAAACCTAGGTGTGTCTGCATCCTTTTGAATCAGTTTTCCTCTGTCTTCCTATCTAATGTAAATCCCACCCATTGTGTTCTTCACCTGTTACCCCTTTTTTGTCTTGTATATTCACTTCTCTCTCTTGCTCTTTCCTTTCTCTCCACTAATGATCTCATGCCTCACTTCACTTACTGTCCTCTTCCTAGTCAAACCTTTCAAAAGATTTGTTAGTATTCATGGACTCCATCTCCTTCCTTTGTTCCTTCCCTCCTTCCCTCCTTCCTTCCCTCCCTCCCTCCCTCTGCCCAGGCTGGAGTGCAGTGGTGCAGTCTCGGCTCACTGCAGCCTCCACCTCCCAAGGTTAAACGATTCTCCTGCCTCAGCCTCCCTAGTAGCTGGGATTACAGGCCTGAACTGCTGTGCCCAGCCTACTGACTCCCTTTTCATACCTCCTATTCCTTCACCCATTCTGGTCTCTTTCATCCTTGTAAACAGCTCTCAATAGGGTTAACTTCTGTTTCTTGTAGTTCAGAAAGTTCCTTTTTAAAAAATTATTTTTTATTTTGAGACAGGTGCTCATTCTGTCTCCCAGACTGGAGTGCAGTGGCGTGATCTCAGCTCACTGCAACTTCTGCCTCCCAGGTTCAAGAGATTCTCCTGCCTCAGCCTCCCCAAGTAGCTGGGATTACAGGCACCCGCCACCACACCTGGCTAATTTTTGTACTTCTAGTAGAGATGGGGTTTCACCATGTTGGCCGGGGGGGCCTCGAACTTCTGACCTCAAATGATTCACCTGCCTCAGCCTCCCAAAGTGCTGGGATTATAGGCATGAGCAAAAAGTCCCCATGTTTTAAATCTTCATTTGGCTTGATCTTTTAGAGTAAAGACCAAAATCCAAAATCCTTTTTTTTTTTTTTTTTTTTTGAGACGGAGTCTGGCTCTATCGCCAGGCTGGATGGAGTACAGTGGCGCGATCTTGGCTCACTGAAACCTCTGCCTCCCGGGTTGAAGCGATTCTCTTGCCTCAGCCTCCTGAGTAGCTGGGACTACAGGCATGTGCCACCGCGCCCAGCTAATTTTTGTATTTTTGGTAGAGCAGGGTTTCACCATGTTGGCCAGGATGGTCTTGATCTCCTGACCTCGTATCTGCCCACCTCGGCGTCCCAAAGTGCTGGGATTATAGGCCTGAGCCACCACACTTGGTCGTCAAAATTCTTTAAGGCGGCAAGTGAGCCCTGCGTGATGATCTTGCCAAACCCGTTTTCTGTACTGCAGCTCTCTTGGCCTTTTGAGTTCTTTGACATGCCGCATTCCCTCTTGCCATGGAAACCCACAAGTTGTCCTCTCCCTGGAATGCGTGTCTTCATCTCCCACCTGTCAGTTAACTACCACTTTTGTTCTTTAGATTTCAGCCTAGTTATCACTTCCTCATGGATAATTCTGTCCTCTGGCTAGGTCAGATTCCCCTATTATGTGATCTCTTGCCCTGGCTACCTCTCCTTCATATCCTTCATATCCTGACCACAGTTGGATTTTATTTTATTTTTATTTATTTATTTATTTTTTGAGATGGAGTCTTACTCTGTCACCCAGGCTGGAGTGCAGTGGCATGATCTCGGCTCACTGCAGCCTCCGCCTCCGGGGTTCAAGCGATTCTCCTGCCTCAGCCTCCCTAGTAGCTGGGACTACAGGCGCATGCCATCACGCCTGGCTAATTTTTTGTATTTTTGGTAGAGACGGGGTTTCACTGTGTTAGCCAGGATGGTCTTGATCTCCTGACCTCGTGATCTGGCCTGCCTTGGCCTCTCAAAGCGGTGGGATTACAGGCGTGAGCTACCACGCCCGGCCAGATTTTACATTTATGTATGATTATGATTAATGTTTTTCCTCACTGCAGTGTAATCTTACCAATACCTCACACATGGTGGATGAAGGAGTAAATGTGATTTGCTGGAGGTATCCCTAAACATTAAGGAAAATAAATGTATTTCTCAACTGACTAAACTACATGGTAAAAATACATATTTAGTAATTTTGAAAAATTTATAGTGTCCCTTCATTTGTAATCAGTAAAAAGATATTTACTGTAATCCCAGAACTTTAGGAGGCTGAGGAGGGAGGATCACTTGAGGCCAGGAGTTCAAGACAAGCCTGGGCAACATGGCAACACCCCAGTTCTACAAAAAGTACAAAAATTAGCCAGGTCTGGTGGTGCGCGCACACCTGTAATCCTAGCTACTAGAGAAGCTGAGGCAGGAGGTTGCTTGAGCCCAGGAGTTTGAGGCTGTAGTGAGCTGTGATTGCCTCACTGCACTCCAGCCTGGGTGACAGCAAGACCCTGTCACAAAAAACAAACAAAAAAAAGGTGTTTACTGAAATTGGTCAAACTCAAGAGAGATTGAAGATAACTCTTTGTTGCAGCTATCTTTGGTGTTTTTTTTTCTTTTTCTTTTTTTGAGAGGAGGTTTCACTCTGTTGCCCACGCTGGAGTGCAGTGGCTCAGTCATGGCATACTACAGCCTCTACCCTCCGAGACTCAGGTGATCCTCCCACTTCAGCCTCATGAGTAGCTGAGACTATAGGCACAAGCCACCATGCCCAGCTATTTTTTTTTTTTTTTTTTTTTTGAGACGGAGTCTTGCCCTGTCACCCAGGCTGGAGTGCAATGGCATGATCTCAGGTGACTGCAGCCTCCGCCTCCTGGGTTCAAGCAATTCTCCTGCCCCGGCCTCCCAAGTAACTAGGATTACAGGTGTTAGCCACCACGCCCAGCTAATTTTTTTGTGTGTCTTTAGTAGAGACGGGGTTTCACCATGTTGGCCATGCTGGTCTTGAACTCCTGACCTTTTGATCTGCCCACCTCGGCCTCCCAAAGTGCTGGGATTACAGGCGTGAGCCACCACGCCCGGCCTGTTTTTTTTTTTAAGTAGAGACAGGGTTTTGCCATGTGACCCAGGCTGGTCTTGAACTCCTGCACTTAAGCTCCTTGAACCTTGCTTGGGAGGCCTACCTCGGCCTCTCAAAGTGCTAGGATTACAGGTGTGAGCCACCTTGCCTGGCCCTTTGGTGCTATGTTGATATTAATGACGAACTAAGTAGGCCAGTGTACCTGTTTTTTATTGTTGAGTTTTTTGTTTGTTTTTTGAGATGGAGTCTCACTCTGTCTTCCAGACTGGAGTGCAGTGGTGCGCTCTCGGCTCACTGCAACCTCTGCCTCCGGGTTCAAGCGATTCTCCCACCTCAGCCTCCTGAGTAGCTGGGATTACAGGCACACACCACCATGCCTGGCTAATTTTTTAAAATTTTTTGTAGAGACAGGGTTTCAACATTTTGGCCAGGCTGGTCTCGAACTCCTGACCTCAAGTGATCTGCCTGCCTTGGCCTCCCAAAGTACTGGGATTACAGGTGTGAGCCACTGCAGCCGGCCTATTGTAGAGTTTTGACCTTTAATTGGATGCCTGCCATTATTGGGGGAAAAATTGGATTTTTCTCTACCATTCACTGAGCTTGTTACACTAAATATGTATAGTACAAGGAAATTTATTGGTTTTTCAGAGGTCCTACTGTATATTAATTAATACTTGAGGGAGAGAAAATTAACTTTTGTCAGCACTTTATCAGATTTCTGAAATGTCTGTGGTAAGGTATATTTCAGATTTGCATAGGAGTCATCATTAATACCTTCCCTTTATACCCTGTGCCATTTGATGACCAATCCTGAGTCCTTTCTGTTACTAACAGACCTTTTCTTCCTCCTGTACTGCCCTCATCCTAGTTTAGGTTCCATTTTCTTATTTTTTTTTTTTTTTGAGATGGAGTTTCGCTATTGTTGCCCAGGCTGGAATGCAATGGTGCGATCTTGGCTCACTGCAACCGCCACTTCCAGAGTTCAAGCCATTCTCTTGCCTCAGCCTCCCGAGTAGCTGGGATTACAGGCACCTGCCACCATGCCTGGCTAATTTTGTATTTTTAGTAGAGATGGGGTTTCTCTGTTGATCAGGCTGGTCTCGAACTCCTGACCTAAGGTGATCTGCCCGCCTTGGCCTCCGGGTTCCATTTTCTTATAAGTGGCTTACTTACCTATTATCCTTGTTTCCTGACACTGCCTGTTCTAGTCCATCAACCACACTAGAACACCACTGTCCTACAATGCCAGTTTCATTTTGTCATCTACTACTGGAAACTTTGCCATTTACTAATAGGAAAAATTCCATCATGGCCCTGGAATCCAAGGCTGAAACCTACTCTATCCTTTGCAGTTAGAGAGAGGGCCAAGAAAATGATCCTGAGGGAAGTCAGTTAGTTACCAGGATCTAGGTCCTCATTTTGGCAGGCAGAGAAATCCGATTTTTTTCAGTGTATCCAGAGTTGATTAGGTCCCATTCATTGATTATTCTCTAATCAAATTCAGAAAAGACAGATACATAAACCAGTATGCCAGTTATTGCTCTTCTTTATTTTATTTGTTTATTTGTTTTTTGAGACAGAGCCTTGCTGTGTTGCCCAGGCTGGATTGCAGTGGTGTGACCTCAGCTCACTGCAACCTCTGCCTCCCAGATTCAAGCGATTCTTGTGCCTAAGCCTTCCTTGTAGTTGGATTTACAGGTGTGCATCATTGCGCCTGGCTAATTTTTGTATTTCTAGTAGAGACGGAGTTTCACCATGTTGGCCAGACTGGTCTTGAACTCCTAGCCTTGGCCTCCCGAAGTGCTGGGGTTACAGGGATGAGCCACCACCCCTGTCTACCAGTTATTGCTCTTTAATTGGAAGTATGTCTGCATAGGTAGTCATGTTGCCCTGTCAACACATCCTTCATGCTAGAAATTTATATGTCGGGCTATATTTTTAATCAGAAGATTGGAAAGTGTGGGACCAAAGCAGGAGAAGCAAAGCAGGGAATTGGATGATCTGTCTAGGTAAGGAAGATCTAGACATGTAGATTCCTCACATCCCCACATCAAAGACCTGACGCTTCGCATCCTTCCCTAATCTTCAGATTAGTTTAGGCTCTTTCTTTCATGTACTCTCATAGTACTCTGTACTTCATCATATCTTTTATTATACTGATATCTTTGGAATTATTTGTTTTTTTGTTTTGTTTTGTTTTTTGAGACAGAGTCTTGCTCTGTTGCCCAGGCTGAAGTGCAGTGGCACAATCTCGGCTCACTGCAACCTCTGCCTCCCGGGTTCAAGTGATTGATTCTTCTGCCTCAGCCTCCCGAGTAGCTGGGACTACAGGTGCGCACCACCATGCCTGGCTAATTTTTGTATATTTAGTAGAGACGGGGTTTCACCATATTGGCCAGGTGGCTGGTCTCGAACTCCTGACCTCGTGATCAGCCCACCTCGGCTTCCCAAAGTGCTGAGATTATAGGCGTGAGCCACTGCACCCAGCCTGGAATTCTTTGTTTAATGTCTGTCAGTCTTATCAATTTATAAGTTCCATGAGGGTTGGGATTCTGTCTGTCTTGCTCAGTCTATATATATATATATAGTCCCTCAGTAAATATTTGATAGTGAATGAAAGTATGAATAAATAATCCAGCTCCACTGGTTTAGTCCGTCCTGTCCCTGCACATCTCCCCTTTAAAACATTTTTTTTTCAAGCTGGGTGCAGTGGCTCATGCCTTTCATCCCAGCACTTGGGAAGGCCAAAGTGGGCAGGGTAGATTGCTTGAGTCCAGGAGTCTGAGACAAGCCTGGACAACATGGTGAAGCCCTGTCTCTACCAAAAAAAAAAAAAGCAAACGAACAAAAATTAGGTGGGTGTGGTTGCATACCTGTAGTCTCAGCTATTCAGGAGGCTGAGGGGGGAGGATCTCTTGACCCCAGGAAGTTGAGGCTACAGTGAGCTGAGATGGCACCACTGTACCCCAGCCTGGGTGACAAAGTGAGACCCTGTCTCAAAAAAAAAAAAATGTTTTTAAATTACATTGCGTCATCTGACATTGTTCCTTGGGTTATAATGTATTTAATTACATTACAGTTATCTTTCATGTTATTCTTATATCCTGGTAACTTTATTTGGATTTGGGTTTTCTCAGCATTTTAACCTGTTTACAGTCTTTAATGTTTAGGCTATAGTTAGTTCTAAGTTTCATCTGTTGAGTAATTGATTGGTTTTGACCAGTTTTTCCTTCAGAGTCTAAACACATATGAGTACCTTATCTGCTTATTTCCAAACAGAAACCTTTGGCTTTAGGGTCATATTTTTTAAATGGTGAGTCTAAAATCAGTTTAGCAGGGGCCGGGCGCCGTGGCTCATGCCAGTAATCCCAGCACTTTGGGAGGCTGAGGTGGGCAGATTGCTTGAGGCCAGGAGTTCGAGACCAGCCTGGCCAAATGGTGAAGCCCCATCTCTAATAAAAATACAAAAATTAGACGGGCGTGGTGGCACGCCTGTAATCACAGCTACTCAGGAAGCTGAGGCAGGAGAATCACTTGAACCCAGGAGGTGAAAGTTGCAGTGAGCGGAGATTGTGCCACTGCACTTCAGCCTGGGTGATAGAGTGAGTGAGACTGCATCTTAAAAACAATAAAGATAAAATCAATTTAGTGGGTCCCTCACCAAAAATGGGACAGAACACAAAATATCATAGGGCATTGAATATAATAAATGAATTAATTTTAGTTTTTTATTGTTGTTGTTGTTGAGACAGAGTCTTGCTCTGTTGCCCAGGATGGAGTGCAGTGGCGTGATCTTGGCTCACTGCAACCTCCACCTCCTAGGTTCAAGCGATTCTGGTGCCTGGCCTCCCGAGTACCTGGGATTACAGGTGTGCGCCAGCACTCCTGGCTAATATTTTTGTATTTTTAGTAGAGACGGGTTTTTACCATGTTGGCCAGGCTGGTCTCGAACTCCTAGCCTCAAGTGATCTGCTGGCCTTGGCCTTCCAAAGTGCTGGGATTATAGGTGAGAGCCAGCCTGAATTTTAGTATTTTATATAATACTTCTGTTCCAGTTTTGTGTATACATGTGTACTGGGTTGAAACGTGAAATATTTCTTACTATGGATTATAGTCAAAGTTTGAAAGCACTACTCCTACCTCTTTAATCTTGCTACTGCTCTGAATTCGCTTTCATACTTTCACACCTGTCTCTGATTTGCTCACACTTGTTCTTGGCTGATGTTTGTTGCCCAGATTTTCCTCATCCTTCAAATGCTGCACAAGTGCAGCCATTTCTTAGCCAACTCTGACCATCAGTTTGATCTTTTGAAATTATTTTATTGTTTGTGCCAACAATCATATTCCTTTACCGGAATATTTCACTTATGTACATTTTATCTCCCCAACTTGTGAGCTATAAGACAAAGATTGTTTGTCTTATCTTCTTTGATACTTTACTGTTCATTTATGGAGCTTAAATTTTTTATTTTGTATTTTTTGAGATGGAGTCTCGCTCTGTTGCCAGGCTGGAGTGCAATGGCATGATCTCGGCTCACTGCATCCTCTGCCTCCTGGGTTCAAGCAATTCTCCTGCCTTAGCCTCCTGAGTAGCTGGGATTACAGGCACGTGCCACCACGCCTGGCCAATTTTTTGTATATTTTAGTAGAGATGGGGTTTCACCATGTAGGCCAGGCTGGTCTCGAACTCCTGACCTCAGGTGATCCACCCGCCTTGGCCTCCCAAAGTGCTGGGATTACAGGTGTGAGCCACTGTGCCCGGCCTTAGTACTATTTTTGAAATACCTAAATTCTTCCCAAACACTTTCACTTTTTAAGTATTATGTATTATAGTATAAATGTGTCATTTACTTTCCAGTAAATTATGGTGAAAGTACAATTTACTGGTTAGGGCACACTCTGATGCCCAGACTGCTTGGGCTTAAGTTCTGACATTATCTAGTGTGACCTCAGGTGGTGAATATTTTGACCTCTCTGCCTCAGTTTCCATATTTATAAAATGGAGGAAGCCATAGCGTTGACCTCATAGGGTGTTATAAGACATAATCATTCATGTAAAGAGCTTAGGGCCGTGCTTAGTAGCACACAGCACAAGTTCAGTCATTATTACTTACTGTTATCACGTTTATCAATTAAAATGTGATCCTTTTTATATGAGTTTATAAAAGTATTCTGTATTTCTATGCTGTTTTATAATAGCCAGTGTCTCAGCCCAAAGTACGTTTTCAGCTTCTAAGTTTTATAAAATCTGAGTTATTTCCCTACTGCTGCTTTTCATCTAGATGACAAGAAGGAAAGGAAGGAAAGGCACTTACCTTTATTGAGTGCCTATGATATGAAAGGCACTGGACTGTGTGTTTTCCTTAGTTTATCTCATTTGAAAACTTACAGCTCTTTGAAGCAGATGGTGTTTATGTTTTATATATATATATATATATATATATATAATGTCAGCAACATTATCAGTAAATAGGATGATCTAATCACGAGAAGAGTCAACCAAAAAAAAAAAGAAGATTGAAATAAGGACCTGAAGCCCAGGCACAGTGGCTCATGCCTGTAATCCTAGCACTTTGGGAGGCCAAGGTGGGCAGATTGCCTCAGCTCAGGAGTTCGAGACCAGCCTGGGCAACACGGTGAAACCCTGTTTCTACTAAAATGCAAAACAAATCAGCCAGGCGTGGTGGCATGCACCTGTAGTCCCAGCTACTCAGGAGGCTGAGGCATATATATATGGAAACTGAAGTTTAAAGAGGTTATTTCCCTTGTTCCAGTACACATAGCTAATGAAGTGGTAAAACTAGGTCCAGCTGATATTCCAATTTAAAGTCAGGATTTATTTTATTTATTTATTTAATTTTTAAATTTTTTTCGAGATGGGGTTTTGATCTTCTCGCCCAGGCTAGAGTGCAGTGGCACGATCCTGACTCACTGCAACCTCCGCCTCCCAGGTTCGAGTGATTTCTCCTGTGCCAGCCTCCCAAGTAGCTGGGACTACATGCGCGCACCACCACACCCGGCTAATTTTTGTATTTTTAGTAGAGACGGGATTTCACCATGTTGGCCAGGTTGGTCTCAAACTCCTGACCTCAGGTAATCTGTCCACCTCGGCCTCCCAGAGTGCTGGGATTACAGGGGTGAGCCATTGTGCCTACCTAAAGTCAGGATTTATTTTATAGTAAGTCAGATAAAGTGATGTGTTTATATCATTGCTTGAGAATTTTAATAAACTATGCTTTTATATGAGTGTCTCTTAATCAGTTATGACACTGATATTTATATAATTATTATCAATCATTTATTATATTATATATTTATAGATAAATTATAATATATAGAATTTAAAATTATATATATATTTATAAAATCATAAATATATATATAAATATATTTATAAAATCATATAAATTTATATATAAATATATAATTTTATTTACAATTATATATTATATATATTATAATATATAATATATATAATATATAATATATAATTCTATAATATATATAATATATAATATATAATTATATATTATATAATATATAATTATATAATATATAATATATAATATATAATATATAATATATAATTATATAATATATAATATGTAATTATATAATATATATAATATATAATTATATAATATATAATTATATAATATATAATATATAATTATATAATATATAATTATATAATATATAATATATAATTATATAATATATAATTATATAATATATAATATATAATTATATAATATATAATATATAATTATATAATATATATAATATATAATTATATAATAATATAATATATAATTATATAATATATATAATATATAATTATATAATATATAATATAAGTATATAATATATATAATATATAATATATATAATATATAATTATATATTATATATAATATATATAATATATAATATATATATAATTATATATTATATATAATATATAACACAATATATAATATATAATTATATGTTATATAATATGTTATATAATATGTTATATGTTATATAATATATAATTATATGTTATATGTTATATAATATATAATTATATGTTATATATTATGTTATATGTTATATAATATATAATTATATGTTATATATTATGTTATATGTTATATAATATATAATTATATGTTATATATTATATGTTATATAATATATAATTATATGTTATATATAATATATAATTATATGTTATATATTATGTTATATATTATATAATATATAATTATATATTATATATAATATACAATATAATATATTATCATGTATAATATCATATATTATATACTATAATATTAATATAGTATATCAATATCATATATCATATATTATAATATTAATATAATATATTAATATCATATATCAATATTATAATATATTAATATCATATCAATATTAATATACATTAATATCATATCAATATTAATATACATTAATATCATATCAATATTAATATATATTAATATCATATCAATATTAATATATATAATAGTATATCAATATTAATATATAATAGTATATCAATATTAATATATATTAATAGTATATCAATATTAATATATATTAATAGTATATCAATATTAATATATATTAATAGTATATCAATATAATTATATAATATATAATATAATATACATATTGTATATAATATATAATGATAACAATCATTATATATATAATATATAATGATAACAATCATTATATATATAATATATAATGATAACAATCATTATATATATAATATATAATGATAACAATCATTATATATATAATATATAATGATAACAATCATTATATATATAATATATAATGATAACAATCATTATATATATAATATATAATGATAACAATCATTATATATATAATATATAATGATAACAATCATTATATATATAATATATAATGATAACAATCATTATATATATAATATATAATGATAACAATCATTATATATATAATATATAATGATAACAATCATTATATATATTATATATAATGATAATATATAATGATAATAATAATTATATATATTATATATAATAATAATAATTATAATATATAATATATAATGATAATACTAATTATATATATTTTATATATAATGATAATAAGAATTATATATAAAATATATAATTATAGTAATTATATATTATATATAATTATAATAATAATTATATATCATATAATATACATTATATTATATGATATATAATGTATATTATATAATATAGATTATATATAGTATACATTATATGATATATTATTTATATTATATATATTATATATTATATAATTATGTTATATGATATATATGATATATTATATATTATATTATATATATTATATTATATATTATGTAATATATATTATATATGATATTATATTATATTATATATTATAGAATATATATTATATTAGATTATATATTATAATGATATTAAATATAATTATATTTTATAATTATATATAAAATATAAAGTTACAAAATATAAAATTAAAATTATGAAATATAAAATATATAAAATATAAAATTATAATAATATATAATAATATAGTTAATGTAACATACTAATTATAATATAGTTATTTATAATATAATTGATAATTATATTAATTAAGATAACTTCCTAGATTAAAAAGTAGCTGTGAGTGTAACTAAAATGTGTAGATGGTAACCTCACATTATTTTTCAGGTGTATGTTTTCTTTGACGGTGGTTTCATTTATTTTTTCTTTAAGCTGCTAGTCTATGGGGTCCTTACAAAGACATTTGGCATAAAGTGGGAAATGCTCTTTGGAGAAGACAACCTGAAGCTGTTCACCTTCTTGATAAGATTTTGAAGAAACACAAACCTGACTTCATCTCATTGTTCAAAAATCCGGTAAGAAATTTACTTTTTCAGTTTTTTTCGGATTTTTTTTTTTTAAGATTGAGGAAGCATGTAGACTTTTTTCTTAATTTTCAAATTTTTTTCAGAAATTTATTTACTGTGACACAGTCTTGTGAGGTCCTGATGACATGTACCCTTAAACGCTTAAAAAAAAAAAAAAAAAAAAAAGACAGGGTCTAACTTTGTTGCCCAGGCTTGTCTTGGACTTCTGGCCTCAGTGATCCTCCTGCCTCAGCTTCCCAAAGTGCTGGGATTACAGACGTGAGTCACCATGCCAGCTGCAAAAACTATTTTAAAAACTTTTTTTAATTTTTAATTTTTGTGAGTACATAAAGGATGTATATATTCATGAGGTATGTGAGATGTTTTGATACAGGCATGCAATGTGAAATAATCACATCATGGAGAATGGGGAATCATTCAGCCCCTCAAGCATTTATCCTTTGTTTTCCAAACAATCCGTTTATACTCTTAGTTATTTTAAAATGTACAATTATTATTGGCTATCATCACTCTGTTGTGCTATCAATAGTAGGTCTTTGCAAGTAAACTCTTAATGTACGTAACGAAAACATGTTACCTGTCTCACTCCAGTGATTCAATGATTTTCTTTTCTAGACATTTTTTAAAGACAGGGTGTTGCTCTGTCCTCCAGACTGGAGTGCAGTGGCCTGATTATAGCTCACTACAGCCTCAAACTCCTGGGTTCAAGCGTTCTTCCTGGCTCCTCACTCCTAAGTAGCTGGGACTACAGGTGTGTGCCACCATGCCCAGCTAATTTTTTTTAGAGATAGGGTCTTGCTATGTTGCCCAGGCTGGTCTTGAATTCCTGGCCTCAAGTGATCTTCCTGCCTTGGTCTCAAAAAGTGTTGGGATTACAGACGTGAGCCACTGTGCTCTGCTGTGATTTTAATGGACTTTTTCTTAGGAGCAATGTTATTCTCCATAGACGTTAATATTATGTTTATCTCTAGCTAGGAGATAAACTTAATAATATTTGAAGACTATTTAAGAAATTTAGTACATTCCAGAAATACTAACTGCCTTAGAATTTCTGACCTCTAGTTAGTAATACATCTAAGCTTGGTAAGATTGATTATTTTGTTTATTTCCAGATATACATTAAAATTTTAAGTATTATTTTATAGTAGTTTATAATATTATGTAAGTTGTGTTAATGGAACGAATTAATTCTTGTATATCTTTAATTTTTGCATCTTGAAATTCTTTGCAATAGCAATAGGGTACTTTAGTGGAGGGGATTCAAACTTGGAAAATGCTTTTCTTGTTGTTTGGCACTTTTCCTTTGCATGTGTGTGTTTGTGTGTCAGAGTCTCACTCTGTCGCCCAGTCTGGAGTGCAGTGGTGCGATCTTGGCTCACTGCAACCTCCCTCCCATGTTCAAGCAATCCTCCTGCCTCAGCCTCCCGAGTAGCTGGATTACAGGCGCCTGCCACCACGTCCAGCTAATTTTTTTGTATTAGAGACGTGGTTTCACCATGTTTGCCAGGCTGGTCTTGAACTGTTGGCCTCAAGTGATCTGCCTGTTTCAGCTTCTCAAAGTGCTAGGATTACAGGCATGACCCACCACGCCCAGTCTGGCACTTTTCTTTTATATACAGCAAGGAAGCCATCTAAGAACTATTTATGGGATTGTGTTACAAGAAATGGCTTTTTGCTTTTTAGCTTTTTTTTTGCTTCCTTTAGTAGAAAGAGCCCCAGCCTGGGAACCAGTTGAGCTGATTTCCAGTCTTGGCTGTACCACTAGAGAGTTTTATGACCGTAGACAAGTTACCTGACTTAGCTGGATGTTGGTTTTTCTGTCTGCAATAAAGGAGCTAGATTCAATGACCAATGTGTAACCTTTAAGTTCTGAAACTTTAGATTTTATGATCTATCTTTTAGGAAATAAGACCACATTTTATATAACATTAATAAACTGTTACTTGCTCTGCTAAGTAATTAAACAGTTCATATATCCATTTGTTATGTACCATTTGAAGACCTTATTATTTTTATTTATTATGTAATTGAAAAGTTCTGTAGAAACTTGAAAAATAGTATGCTATTTTGTATATTTTCTCCAAATTTTTCAGATCAGAGTTTAGCAGTCACAGTTATTGAGAAGGTAGTATTGGAATAAAAAGTTTAAGGTTATGCAAAATATTACCTCATAAAAGTCTGTTCTAAATTACCTGATAAGAAATACTTCTGTTTGTCATGTTACCAGGCTAAATTATCATGAATAAGCTTCTGTAGGTAACACTTTGGGACCTTGTCTCCAGTGTGCTATTTTCATAACAATTACTATTTTATCATTGTAGCCAAAAAATGTTCAACAGCATGAGAAGGTTCAGAAAGCCAGTACAGAGGGAGTTGCCATTCAGGGTCAACAGGGAACTCGACTTCTTCCTGAACAGCTCGTTAAAGAAGCCTTTATTCTCAGTGACCTTTTTGATATTGGAGAATTGGCAGCTGTTGAGCTTCTTCTTGCTGGTAGGTTGACATTTAACTGAAACAGTGGTAAAATAATGCAAAATTATAAAATCACTCATAGTTTAAAATAGTTTATTGTTTAGATTCTATCATAGTTTCTAAGGATGCAGTTTGGTAAAACCATATTCAAAATATTTCCTTTTTTAATCTTTGTTGTTTTTTTTTTTTTGAGACAGAGTCTCCCTCTGTTGCCCAGGCTGGAGTGCAGTGGCATGATATCGGCTCACTGCAACCTCCACTTCCCAGGTTCAAGTGATTCTCATGGCTCAGCCTCCCGAGTAGTTGGGATTACAAGGCATGTGCCACCATGCCCGGCTATCCTTTTTTAACCTTTGATTGAAAGGAAGGCTTCAGTTTAGTGATCAGAATTGTTAAAGACATCTCAGAAATTTTATAGCACAAAGCACTTAGTGAGTAGGCAAGTAAGGTCACCACTTTTTTGGAATTTCTTTTTGAGAGAGTAATTCAGATAATGCATGAATGGGTAAAAAATAAGATGATTTCAATAATACAGAGTACTAGGAAGAAAATAAAATAAAGCAGTGGGATATAGAGAGGTGGAGGCTGGCTAGGGCAACTCTAAGTAGGGTCCGTAGAGAAGGCCTCTCTAAGATGGGGGTCATTTGCCTTGAGACCCAAATGATGAGAAGGCGCCAGCCACCCAGACCTATTGGATAAGGCTTTTCTGGGGAGAGCAAGCAGCCAGTGCTTGAGGTGGGAATAAAGGCGTGTTTAAGGATAAAAAGACCATTGTGGCTAGAGCATCATAAATGAGAGGGAGAGCAAAGGAAGATGCAGATACAGCAGGAATCAGAGCATGTTTGATTTTGCATGATATGAAAGGTATTTGGATTTTATTCTAATTGCAATGGAAAGTTGTTGATGAGGGCTTTAAGCAGAGACATTACATAATTCATTCTAACTCTGAAATTATTTCTCTGGCTGCTGTGTAGAGAAAAGAGAGAAAAATTTCTATACTATAAGCAGTTTGTTTTAATTGTAATGGAGGAGCCATTTGAAGAAAATATGGGCATGTCAGTTGAACAAAAGTTTAATATGTCTAAAGATAATATATGGCTGCCAAAATCCTTTTTGACCTAAGACTGCATTAAAAGAAGTATGATATTGAGAATGAGGGGGATGTTCACTAGACATGCTTGAGTTTTGAGTTTAACTCGGAACTTTCATTTAACAAACATTTCTTCTATACCTACCATGTGCCAGGCATGGTGTTAATTATATCACTCCAGTGACATAAAGATGAATAAAATCTCAACTAGTGTAAATAAGCTCATCTCTAATAATTGAGAATGATGTGGAAACAAATATTTTGACACAATTAAGTACAATTAATGCAGTTTTGTGCAAGATTTAGAGATGGTCCAGAGAGATTTAGAGATGGTATTAGATGGACCTTGATTGTACAGAGAACTCTTAACAACATCATGAAGTTTAAGGTAGATGTTGCAAAATGAGTAAGCACACGTCAGCTGGAATAGGTGGTTATTTGGGAGGATGAAGGGCATCCAGGCAGAAGAAATTGCCTGTGCAAGAGGGTGAAGCAAGGTGATGAATTTGGGGAACAGAAAGGAGTAGAGTGGAGGAGTAATTGCACTAAGGGGAAAAGAAAGCTATAGGAAATGAAGCTGAAACTATAGGCAAAGTACTCTAAAAAAAAGTGAAACTTAGCCAGGCGTGGTGGCTCACGCCTGTAATCTCACCACTTTGGGAAGCCAAGGCAGGTGGATCACGAGGTTAGGAGTTCAAGACCAGCGTGGTCAACATGGTGAAACGCCATCGCTACTAAAAATACAAAAATTAGCCGGGCGCTATGACAAGTGCCTGTAATCCTAACTACTCAGGAGGCTAAGGCAGGAGAATCGCTTGAACCTAGGCGGCAGAGGTTGCAGTGAGATCACAGATCACACCACTGCACTCTAGCCTGGACGACAGAGTGAGACTCCATCTCAAAAAAAACGGTAGAACTCATTCAAAGGAGAGTAGTTAAAATGGTGACTGAACTTGAATTATAAAAAGGTTGTTTATTCAGAGAAGATTCTGAGGGAAGAAACTTAGAAATATTTGAAAGATTCCATATGAGATAGTAAAATGGGCATTGAATAAAATTAAATTTAGTGGACAACAGTGAGACCAAAAGATTCTCACCCAGTATGCAGAAATCACAGGTAAGTGTGAGAGTTAGAAATTGAGAGTTTGGAAAATGGTGAATTCCATGTCCCTGCTGGTGTTTAGGGATAAGTTGGATGGCCCTCGAATATGTTGAGCAAGAAGTTAGACAGTGGATGGATGTTTGTAGTAGAGGACCCCAGGGCCCCTTAAGCCCTGAGCTACTGTGATTGTTTGAACTGAACATTGTTATATTGATTTTTGTCTCTTCCTAAACACATACGTGTTTATTAACAATATTATTTCTCAACTTCCTTTTTTAGGAGAGCATCAACAGCCACATTTTCCTGGCCTTACCAGAGGATTAGTAGCTGTTCTTTTGTACTGGGATGGAAAGCGATGCATTGCGAATTCCTTGAAAGCCTTGATACAGTCTAGACGGGGAAAGACATGGACCCTAGAACTCAGGTCTTTACTTCTTGCGATTTCAGGGGTTAATTTGAAATTACTTGAAGTATGACAGTATTTCCCTTATTACATACAATCTGAGCAATATGTAACATAAGCTGAGTAATATACTCCCTTATTCTGCCAAGACAGATATAACAATTTAAACCTGTTTTATTGTGTTTATAAATAAAAAATAATTTAGACCGAGGTGCAGTGGCCCAAATTATTTTTGGATTACAAAGTGCTGGGATTACAGATTACAGTCTTGAGCTCAGGAGTTTTAGATCAGCCTGGGCAACATGATGAAATCTCATCTCTACAAAAAATAGAAAAATTAGCTGGGCATGATGGCATGCACCTGCAGTGCCAGCCACCTGGGAGGCTGAGGTGGGAGAATGACCTGAGCCTGGGACATCAAGGCTGCAGTGAGCCATGATCACGCCACTGCACTCCAGCCTGGGTGACAGAGCAAGGCCCTATCTCAAAAAAAGAGCGTTTGCTATACCTATTATGAAGAAGCATAAACAATATTGTTTAACATAGTTTATTGATTTTTCATTACAGTCCAGAGCTGGCATCCATGACAACACGCTTTACAGATGAGCTGATGGAGCAAGGATTGACTTATAAAGTTCTTACCCTGGTGTCACAAATTGATGTGAATAATGAGTTTGAGAAACTACAGCGAGAGAGAGGTTTGGGCAGTGAAAAACATCGCAAAGAGGCAAGGGTTCAATGAAATCAATTCATGAGTTGTCTGTCAAATCTCAGAGGCAGAAACATGACAATTAGAGTATTCATTTTTTCAAGATGAATTATGTAGCCGACACCGTGCCTAATTGCCACTTTTCTTTTTTTTTGCTTTTATTATTTTTCATTGACACAAAATTGTACATATGTATAGGGTACAGTGTGGTATTTTGATACATATGTATGATATGTAATAATCATAATTAGCATATCTATCACCTCAAATGTTTATTATTTCTTTGTGTTGGGAACATTCAAAATTCACTGTACTGCTGTTTGACGGTACAGTATACAATAAATTGTTGTTAATTGTAGTCAGCTCAAAATGTATATTAAAGTTTATAGTCAGCTGTGTCCATAAAATTGAATTGCAGTTGTTTCAGCTTCTGTATAGTCATTTATGTGCCATTCTAGCTCTTTTTATGAAATGAACAAGAAATTGGTCATCCCAATTTCTTAAGGAACTTAAGGATAAGGAATAAACAATAGGGTTTGTTCAGAATTCCAGAGGTGACATCTTAGGATCACTCGTGGATTTAGATAGGTTTTTTTATTAGCCTTTGTAAAAGGTAGTTTGTACTTTGGAATAAGACCAGGCTTCACTGTAATTTATTTATACTGATAGTCATATGTTTTTATTTCTAGGTTTCTGATCTCATTAAGGAGTGCAGGCAGTCTCTTGCAGAAAGCCTTTTTGCCTGGGCTTGCCAGTCACCTTTAGGCAAAGAAGACACTCTCCTCCTCATTGGACATTTGGAAAGAGTGACAGTTGAGGCTAATGGCTCACTGGATGCAGTGAATTTGGCTCTTCTTATGGCGCTTCTATACTGTTTTGATATCAGTTTTATAGAGCAAAGCACAGAGGAACGAGATGGTATTGAGTTTTGTACATTTTCCTACATTAAAAAAAATCAGATTTAACATTGTGGGGATAACATTTAAAAAGGGTGATATTTTAGCTACTAAAATAGACTGCTGTGTTCCTGTGTTTGCAATCCATTCATATTTGAATATTTATATATAAGATCACATTTAAAAAACAGCTGCAGTCCTGTTAATTATTTCTGTTTTTTGGAGGGATTTGGAATGGAAAGTATTAAAGCATATATTATACATGTTCATGATTGCACATGCCTAATTTACTTAATTGCTTGTTTCTTTACCATTCATTTACATTTTCAAACTTTTTATTAAAACATTCTGAGAGACAGTGACTGTCATTTCAGTAATGTTATCTTTGATCTGTGTTTTCTGTGAAGTAAATAAAATTTTTATGATCTTTAGATAGCATAATTTCTATTTTAGAATTTATGTGCAGAAAAAATGAGTGTCTTTAACTTTTTTCTAGTTTATTTGTAGTACACTTATAAAAATAACTGAAAATAGTGAAATTGAAATTTAGGATTATTGTCATTTTCTTTTTTTGTTTTTAGTATGTGTACAGTCAACAGCAGTGTACCTTTTGGTATATAGAAATTAATGTTAATTGGTCATTAGTCTTCTGTGAGAATGCTCAGATTTTCTGACTTTTGGACATTATTCCTGTGTATCAGAAGTGAGAATTTATCTGGTGATCGGTAAAGTGGTCTATTTTTGTGTTTTCAGATATGATTCATCAACTTCCACTGTTGACAGAAAAACAGTACATTGCAACAATTCACTCTCGTCTTCAGGACTCACAGCTTTGGAAACTGCCTGGGCTCCAAGCCACTGTTAGACTTGCCTGGGCGCTGGCATTGAGGGGAATATCCCAGCTACCTGATGTGACAGGTGAATTGATTGTAGGTAATTTTGTTATGAGAAACAGCATGTTAGCACTTAATGACATTTTTGGAAGGAGTGTTATCCTTGACATACATAAGCATAAGCATAGGAAGATATCTAGAGTTGTATTAAATGAAACCATTAGTGTACTAGTGAAATACAGACTTTTTTCTCCTTGTCTCTCAAAAATATATTATATGAACTACTATTTCCCATTCTTGGAGCCGCTGACAATGCTCTTTTACCTTCAGGGTATCAGTTTAAAATTTGGAATGACAGTGTCACATTAAATGTTTTTTTTTGAGATGGAGTTTTGCTCTTGTTGCCCAGGCTGGAGTGCAATGGCGCAATCTCGGCTCACTGCAACCTCTGCCTCCTGGGTTCAAGCGATTCTCCTGCCTTAGCCTACCAAGTAGCTAGGATTACAGGCATGTGCCACCACACCTGGCTAATTGTGTATTTTTAGTAGAAACGGGGTTTCTCCATGTTGGTCAGGCTGGTCTTGAACTCCCAACCTCAGGTGATCCGCCTGCCTCGGCCTCCCAAAGTGCTGGGATTACAACGCGTTAGCCACCCCGTCTGGCCTTAAATGTTTTTTAAAATTAAAATGTACTATTCCTTTTATTTTTGTACATTTTCCTTCTTGATTTGTTCACAAACTAATTTTTCACATTGTGTCAAATTAAAAACAATTATTTTTCCATACAGTGTATTAAAAAGGAGATATTTGGATCAGTCAAGAACAGATGTGGAATCCTGACTTTTCTTTTTTGTGGCCCAGGCTGGAGTGCAGTGGCTTGATCCCGGCTCACTGCAACCTCCACCTACTGGGTTCAAGTGATTCTCCTGCCTCAGCTTCTTAAGTAACTGGACTACAGGCACATGCCACCACACCCGGCTAATCTTTTGTATTTTTAGTAGAAACAGGGTTTCACCATGTTGGCTGGGCTGGTCTTGAACTCCTGAGCTCAAGTGATCCACTTGCTTTGGCCTCCCAGAGTGTTGGGTTTACAGGCGTGAGCCACCGCGCCTGACCAGAATACTGACTTTTAACAACCTGTTAACTCACTGTAGCATATATTATTCTGCTATTTACATTTACATTATTTAATTGTCGTATTAGTAGGGGTTTATTCTAACAGAATGAGAACCATACATGGAACACGAAGCCCAAAGAATTGTCGTTGTCTGTATCTTTTTATGGTAAATCTGGAAAGGCTTTATTCAAGTTTACAATTTATGTCAGTTTTCTAATCCTACAGTATCAACAGATTGTAGTATCTTATCAACTGTGTAATTCCAGAACATTTTGTTTTCACTAGTGTCATGCTGTCCCCAAGGTGTTTGCAGAAAGCTTTTTTTGTGTTAGGAGTCTTTCTTTGGCCACTTAATTTCTATCTGTCTGTCATCTATATATCTAAATGCTGATAGTGAATTAGACTTTTACATTCCTGTACAAATTCTGTTTCTCACCTGTACATACCCTCTTCATTTATAAGTCTTATTTCACTACTTTTCTGACATACAGTTACCCTTTAACCTTTGAAGTAGCTATGTGATAGTTAATATCTTCTTTTTTTATTTTGGAGATGGAGTCTCGTTCTGTTGCCCAGGCTGGAGTGCAGTGGCATGATCTCAGGTCACTGCAACCTCTGCCTCCTGGGTTCAAGCAATTCTGCCTCAGCCTCCTGAGTAGCTAGGACTATAGTCGCATGCCGCCAAGCCCAGCTAAGTTTTTGTATTTTAGTAGAGACGGGGTTTCACCGTGTTGCCCAGGCTGGTCTCGAACTCCTGAGCTCAGGCAATCTACCCGCCTTGGCCTCCCAAAGTGCTGGGATTACAGGCACAAGCCACCATGCCCGGGTGTGATAGTTAATATATTAACTATATAATATAGTTATATGTAGATAGTTATTATAATATTATGTAATATAGTCACAATCTTATGCTATAATTGCCCATACCACTGCACTAGTTTAGAAAGGTTTAATAGAATATGCTATAATTTGCTGTAGAATAATAGTAAAAATAGATTAGGAATCACAGCCCTAGTTTCAAGTCCCAGATCTTTGGCTACTTAATCTCTTTGATTTTATATGCTCATATCCTTTTATAAGCTTTAATAGTTAGGGGTATTATAATTAGAATTTTTAAACTATAAAAACTTTTCTGTTAATTTGCATTTTAAAAATTGTTAGAAAAAATGACTAGCTGATGTTATTTTGCAGAAGTGGTAATCCAGACAAGTTTTAACTAAGATCTCCAATTTGAAAAATTGGTTTCTATTCTCTTCATAGACTTCTGAAACTTTTATCAAATGTGTTTATTATATTATTCTATAAAAGTCATGAAGCCAGGTGCAGTGCCTCATGCCTATAATCCCAGCATTTTGGGAGGCCGAGGTGGGAGGATTGCTTGAGCCCAGGAGTTCATGACAAACCTGGGCAGTGTAGTGATACCTCATCTCTCCAAAAAATTAAAAATTAGCCCAGTGTGGTGACATGCACTTGGCTGTAGTCCCAGCTACACAGGAGGCAGAGGCAGGAGGATCACTTGGGCTCAGGAGACAGAGGCTGTAGTGAGCTGAAATTGCTCCACTGCACTCCAGCCCGGGTGACAGAGTGAGATCACATCTCAAACAAAATTTAAAAAACAAGCATTGGCCGGGTGTGGTGACTCACGCCTGTAATCCCAGCACTTTGGGAGGCTGAGGCAGGTGGATCACTTGAGGTCAGGAGTTCAAGACCAGACTGGCGAACGTGGTAAAAGCCCGTCTCCACTAAAAACACAAAAAATTAGCCGATCACAGTGGCACGTGCCTGTAATCCCAGCTACTTGGGAGACTGAGGCAGGAGAATTGCTTGAACCTAGTGGGCGGAGGTTGCAGTGAGCTGAGATCATGCCACTGCACTTTAGCCTGGGTGACAGAGTAAAACTCTGTTTCCAAAAAAAAAAAAAAAAAATCAACAAAAAAACCAAGCATCTTTGTAATTTCACTAAGCTTTACAGAATTTTAGCATACTGTTTTTAGGTATTGAAACTCAATTTATATTAAGACATTAATGATGCCTTATTACCTAAATGGTCTTCAAGAAGTAATTTTTGGCTGGGCATAGTGGCTTATGCCTGTAATGTCAGTGCTTTGGGAGGCTGAGGTAGTCAGATCACTTGATGTCAGGAGTTCAAGACCAGCCTGGCCAACAGGGCGAAACCTTGACTCTGCTAAAAATACAAAAATTAGCTGGGTGTGGTGGCACATGCTTGTAATCCTACCTTCTCAGGAGGCTGAGGCTGGAGGATCGCTGAAACTGGGAGGCAGAGGTTGCAGTGAGTCAAGATTGTACCACTGCACTCCATCCTGGGCAGCAGAGTAAGACTGTTTCAAAAAAAAATAAAAGACGTAATCTTTGAGTTGATTCTCTTTTAATTCCAGTGTTTTTGAATTCAAGTAAAGTTTTGAAAGAATTTGTTATTGTTATTAAAAATATTTAATAATTAGTAATTTTAGTAATTGTTATTACTAGTCATACTAAAGAATTAAGAAAATATTTTAATTCTCAAGGATTTTGTATAATATGGGTAGATATGCAGGTTTTTGTTTGTTTGAGATAGGGGCTTCCTTGTTGCCCAGGCTGGAGTGCAGTGGTGTGACCATGGCTCAGTGGCTTCAACCTCCAGGGCTCACGTGATCCTTCCGCTTCAGCCTCCCAAGTAGGTGGGACCACAGCTAATTCTTTGATTTTTTTGTAGAGATGAGGTCTCACTATGTTGCCCAGGCTGGTCTTGAACTCCTGGGCTCAAGCAATCCTCCTGTCTTGGCTAAGTGTCGGGATTACAGGCATGAGCCACCACACCTGGCTGATATGCAGACTTTATTTCAAAATACAAAACAAAACATTAAGAAAACAGGCCAGGCATGGCGACTCATGCCTGTAATCCCAACACTTTGGGAGGCCGAGGCGGGCGGATCATGAGGTCAAGAGATCGAGACCATCCTGGCCAACATGGTGAGACCCCCATCTCTACTAAAAATACAAAAAATTAGCCAGGCGTGGTGGTGCGTGCCTATAGTCCCAGCTACTTGGGAGGCTGAGACAGGAGAATCTCTTGAACCTGGGAGGCAGAGGTTGCAGTGAGTTGAGATCATGCCACTGCACTCCAGTCTCAGCGACAGAGTGAGACTCCATCTCAAAATAAATAATAAATAAAATAAATAATAAAAATAAAGTACTATAAATCATATGTTTTCCTATGTTTGAGACTATCTTGGCTTTTATCTGTTCCTGGCCCTTTTCAAGGCAATGAAAATGTACTTTCGGTAACAGACTATGTATTTGGTCTGTATGACAGTCAAACAGAATAAGCTGTGTAGTAGTCTTTTTCAAAGCCAGATGGCCACACAATTACCTAGCAATTTTATATTCAAAATTTAAAAGCAGTAATCAGCAATATGTTTCTTGATGGAAAGATACACCATAATCTATGACATACTCTTAATAGAAAGTTGAATGTAAGTCAGATTAAGTCACTCTAGATCAAGCCACTGCACCCAGCTGAGGAATTCGTTTTAAAGATATGATAATGGCCAGGTGCAGTGGCTCACGCCTGTAATCCCAGCACTTTGGGAGGCCGAGGTGGGAGGATCACTTGAGGTCAGTAGTTCAAGACTAGCCTGGCCAACATGGTGAAACCCTGTCTCTACTAAAAATACAAAAATTAGCCAGGCGTGTTGGCGCACACGTATAATCCCAGCTACTTGGGTGGCTGAGGCCTGAGAATTGCTTGAACTGGGAGGGAGAGGTTGCAGTGAGCTGAGATTGTTCCACTGCACTCCAGCCTGGGTGACAGAGCGAGACCCTGTCTCAAAAAATAAAATAAAATAAAGATACGATAATGGTGTTGTGTGTGAGTATGTAGTGAATTTTTACTTTTGCTTTCTTTCTTTTTTTTTTTTTTTTTTTGAGACGGCGTTTTGCTCTTGTTGCCCAGGCTGGAGTGCAATGGCGTGATCTTGGCTTACCGCAACCTCCGCCTCCTGGGTTCAAGCGATTCTCCTGCCTCAGCCTCCCCAGTAACTGGGATTACAGGCATGCGCTACCACACCAGGCTAATGTTTTGTATTTTTAGTAGAGATGAGGTTTCTCTATACTCCCGACCTCAGGTGATCTGCCCACCTCAGCCTCCCAAAGTGCTGGGATTACAGACGTGAGCCACCCCGCCCGGCCTTGTTTCTTAAGTATATTTTTGAGTTGTACACTGCAAATACTTACTGGTAAAATGTTAAATTGGAATTTGCTTTAATGAGATATGTATGAGTGGAGAGGGGGAAGATATAGATGAGGTAAGATTGTCCATAAATTGGTAGTATTGAAATAGGTGATGGGTATGTAGAGGTTTATTATACTTATTTTTAGATATATATTGGATATTTTCCAAATAAAATATAAAAAAATTACAGTTAGACAAGTTTATATTCAAGTTAAAATTTAGTTTTTAAATTTTAGCTACTTGGTTACCAAATTAGCACAGTTAATTACCTATTCATGTTCAGGTTTTGGTCTTGGATTGAAGACTTTTCAGATGACCCATGAGATTTCATTGGGATTAAAGTCTTAACATCATTTTAATATGTGAATGTTTGGATGATAGCTCCCTGACTATATCAGTATTGCATCACACATCTCTACAATAATTTTCATTAGTTATGTTATTATTTCAAAGAGTATGTATTTTTCTAATATACATTCAGGGTATATTGTTATTTGGGGTTTATGAGTTCTTTAGGGTTTATGAGTCAATTACAGTTATATATAGTCTCATTTTGTTCATAGCACATGCTAGAAGGCTGGGAAGATGTCTGAACCATCAGCAGAGTATTATGAGATATAATTACAATCTGGGTTAATGACTTTTCCTCCATGTACTGTGTTTTAAAATCTATTTCTAGCTCTGGCAGAATTCACAGAGGCAGATGAAGCAATGGCAGAGCTCGCAATTGCTGACAACGTTTTCCTGTTCCTCACGGAATCTGTAGTGGTATCAGAATACTTTTATCAGGAAGAATTTTATATTCGCAGAGTCCATAATCTCATCACAGATTTCCTTGCACTTATGCCAATGAAGGTAAGTGTAATAATGTAGGATGAGTAAATAGTAGAAGAATTTTACAAAATAATTTAAAACTGATTAACCAGCTTTATGTTTTGGAAACTAATAAAAATTTTTAATACAGACTAAAATTTGCCAGCAGCTGTATTACATCTTGTGAATCAGTTTGTGACTCATGAAATAAGTCATGAGTCTCTACAAGGTATGAGAACATACTTTGTAGAATTTCAGTTGTATTAAATTTGTTGAGGTTTGTTTTATGGCTCAGAATATGGCCTGTCTTGGTAAATGTTCTATGTACACCTGAAGGGAAGACATATTTTGCTGTTGTTCTATGGAAATAAGTCCTCTTAACTGGGGATAAGTCAGTAGAAAGAAATATTTGACATAGTGAATGGTTTATAAATGAGAAAGTAATTAAATGAAAATGCTTCTGTGGGTAGAAAATTACTAACCTCATGCTGCCCTAAGGATTAGTGCTAAGGTTGCTTTATTTAATATTTTTATACATGATTTGGAAGAGGCACAGTGGAAAATCGCATTTTATAGATAATTGTTTAGATTTTTTTTTGTTTTGAGATGGAGTCTTGCTCTATTGTGCCCAGGCTGGAGGGCAGTGGTGTGATCTTGGCTTACTGCAATCTCCGCCTCCTGGGTAAGCGATTCTCCTGCCACAGTCTCCCAAGTAGCTGGGATTACAGGCGCCTGCCACCACACCTGGCTAATTTTTTGTATTTTTATTAGAATGGGGTTTCACCATATTGGCCAGGCTGGTCTTGAACTCTTAACCTCAGGTGATCTGCCCACCTTGGCCTCCCAAAATGCTGGGATTGCAGGTGTGAGCCACCATGCCTGGCCCGATTGTTTAGATTCTGAATTGCAGTGTATAAAAGGGCTTCAGCATGGATACAGGTAAAATAATGAATTTAAGAAACCGTAACACAAAGGCTGATTTTGAATAGATGGCTTGAGCTGTAACTGTCATCTGCAAAGAGATTCTTAGAGCCATTTCAAACAGTTCCTTATAGTATATGCTCTATGTGCTGTTTTGTGCCAAAGAAGCCATCAAATGTTGGCGGGAAGTAAATGAGGGAGAAAAATGTCTTTTTTTGTGTTTATATTATAAAACCACCTGTTTCAAATGTACATTTTTTAAAAGCACCCTGAAAGGTCTACACTTGTAATATATTGTGCAGTTTTAATACCATATCTCCTGAAAAGTATAAATTGATTATCATAAATTTGCCCTTAGGATTCTTGTATTATTTTTATTTTTATAGGATCTATAGTGATTTTTCTCTTTAATTCCTAAAATTGGTAATTTGTGTCTTCTCCCCCGGTTCTTAATTAACCCTGCTCGAAGTTTATTGATCTTATTGATCTTTTCAGTGAATTAGCTTTTGGCTTCATTGATTTTCTTATATTTTGCTTCACCATTATTGATTTTTGCTCTTATGTTTATTATTTTCTTCCCTCTGCCTTGGGTTTAATTTGCTCCTTTAATTTTGTTTTTTAAGATATAAGCTTAGATTATTGATTTTAAATCTTTCTTTTTTCTAATATGAGCATTTAATAATGCTATACATTTACCTCCAGTCACTGCTTTAGCTATGCCACACAAATTTTGATATGTTGCGTTTTCTTTTTTGTTCAGTTTAATATGTTTTCTAATTTTCCTTGAGACTCCTTTGATTGATGGATTATTTAGAAGTGTGTTGTTTAATTTCCAGATAGTTCACAGACTTTCAGATCTCTGTCACAGGTTTCTAGTTTAATTCTGTTGTGCTCAGAGAACATGCCTTGTAGAATTTCAGTTGTATTAAATTTGTTGAGGTTTGTTTTATGGCTCAGAATATGGCCTATCTTGGTAAATATTTTATGTACACCTGAAAGGAACACATATTTTGCTGCTGTTCTGTGGAATGTTCTATAAGTGTCAATTAAGTCAAGTTGGTTGATGCTGTTTTTCAAGTTTTCCATATCCTTACTGATTTTCTGTGTACTTGTTCTATTGAATATTGAGAGAGGAGTGTTGGTATTTCCAACTGTAATTGTGGATTTGTCTAGCTGTGGTTTTTTGTTTTTTTTTTTTTAACAGAATTTGTTTCTTATTTTTGTTGGCATTTAGTTCACATAAATGTTGTGAAGCAGTGATTCTGAACTGAGGTATAATGTTCTTCAGAGTGTGTTTGGGAAATGAGTGGGGCCAGTTTTGCTTGTTATGATGACTCTGGTGTTGTTATTGATAGTTGGTAGGTAGATCCAAGGATGCTAAATGTCCTGGAATATTCAGGATAATCCAACCCAGTGAAGAAACATTGTGCCCAAATGTCAGTAATGTCCCCATTGAGAAACACTACAGTTAAGTTCAACTTTTCTATAGTGGAAAATGCATTCAAGTTTTAAGATATTATACATTATGGGTAGTAATATTGCAAATAAGATTCCTGGCATGTTTCTTCATGTCACCTAAAGTGGAATAGATATTTAAAAAATATATTCTTGTATGTAATCACTTTAAGACAGTTGCCTGATTTCATTATTATTAGCATGTACAATACATTTACATATTAAAACTATATCTAATAAATTTAATAGGTGAAACAGCTGAGGAATCGGGCAGATGAAGATGCTCGAATGATTCACATGAGTATGCAGATGGGTAATGAACCCCCCATTTCACTTAGAAGGGACCTGGAACACTTAATGCTTTTGGTAAGCCATTATATTAGAAAGCTTGTCTTCTTTCTCTCCTTTCATTATTGTTTCCCCTAACTTTGGAAAATTTCAGGTGTAATACTTTAAATGTCCTTTTTTTATTGAAAGTAATTTTTGAGTCATAGACATTTCCCTGCAGTCTTTGCTTACTCTTTGCAGATTGGCGAGCTATATAAAAAGAACCCTTTTCATCTGGAGCTTGCTCTAGAATATTGGTGTCCCACAGAGCCTCTTCAGACTCCGACTATCATGGGTTCTTATCTAGGGGTGGCTCATCAGCGGCCCCCTCAACGCCAGGTGAGTCTTTAGGTTTTCCTCTTTTTTACTCTGGTACTGTGATAGAGAGTCTTGAAAACATGAAAGATGTTAGTTCCTGATTTTATTGCTGTTAACACAAATGATCACTAGTGTAACCTTTAGAGACTTACACTTTTTAAATTTTATTTGTTTATTTATTTATGTTGAGACAAAGTCTCACTCTGTCACCTAGGCTGGAGTGCAGTGACGTGATCTCAGCTCACTGTAGCTTTGACCTTCCAGGTGGAAGTGATCCTCCCGCCTCAGCCCCCAGGGTAGTTGGGACTACAGGCATACACCACCACACCTGGCTAGTTTTTGTATTTTTTGTAGAGATGGGGTTTTGCCATGATACCCAGGCTGGTCTGTAACTCCTGAGCTCAAGTGTCCATCTGCCTCAGCCTCCCAACGTGCTGGATTTACAGGCATGAGCTACTGTGCCCAGCCTACTTTTCTCTTTTATAAAAGAAAATTTGAAACTCTTAAAATTTAAGTTCTGTTGATTTTGAAGTTAATGTAGTCAGCCCTTTATTGGATACTAGATATGTGTTGAATTATTAGAGGCAGAAAGGCATCCAGTCTCTTTATTATTTACTTATTTTTAAAAGACAGGGCCTTGCTATGATGACCAGGCTGTTCTATAATTCCTGGCTTCAGTCAGCCCTCCCAAAGCAGTGGGATTACAGGCATGAGCACTGTGCCTCACTTGAATTTTATTAATATTTTAGTTCTCCATAGGCATGACAAACTTTTCAAGTTTGGGAGGTTAGGAGAGGTACAAGTATTAAAGGAGAATTCTTAGACGTTTTAATTGATGGCAAAATGCCTATGAGTCTGTAGATAATACAGGCAGAAGTTCTTTCTGTATTAACTAAAGTATGATGTGCAGAGGCAAATAAAATGAATTGCTATGCAGTAGTTCACACCTGTAATCCCAGTGCTTTGGGAAGCTGAGGTGGGAAGATCGCTTGAAGCCAAAATTTGAGACCAGCCTGGGCAATATAATGAGACCCCATCTCTACAAAAAATACTAGCTCGGTGTGCTATCATGAGCCTGTAGTCCTAGCTGCTCAGGCTGAGGCAAGAGGAGACGTTGAGCCCCGGAGTTTGAGGTTACAGTGAGATATGGTTACGCCACTGCACTCCAGCCTAGGCAACAGAGTGAGACCCTGTCTCTTTAAAAAAAAAAAAAAAAGAGTTGGCAGGAGATTGCCATGTAAGTGTTCATTTTGGGGGATTTCTGTTCTAGAAGCTTTTATGCAATGTGTTTTGTTTTTTATTTTTTCTGGACTCCAGATCAGATGCCTTTTTTTTGAGATGGAGTTTCGCTCTTGTTGCCCAGGCTGGAGTGCAATGGTGCAATCTCAGCTCACCCCAACCTCCTCCGTCTCCCAGATTCAAGTGATTCTCCTGTCTCAGCCTCCCGAATAACTGGGATTATAGGCATGCGCCACCACGCCAGGCTAATTTTGTATTTTTATTAGAGACGGGGTTTCTCCATGTTGGTCAGGCTGGTCTCAAACTCCCGACCTCAAGTGATCCGCTCGCTTCAGCCTCCCAAAGTGCTGGGATTATAGGTGTGAGCCACTGTGCCTGGCCCAGATGCCACTTTTTAAACCGTATTGTTTCAGTGTTTTTCTCATTTAAAAAATATGTTTTGAGCCGGGCATGGTGCTTCACACCTGTAATCCTTGCACTTTGGGAGGCCAAGGTAGGCAGATTACTTGTGCTCAGGAGTTTTAGACTAGTCTGAACAACATGGCGAACCCTGTCTCTACAAAAAATATTTTAAAAATTAGCCAGACATGGTGGTGCGTACCTATGGCCCCATTTGCACGGGAGGCTGAGGTGGGAGGATCATTTGGGCTGCAGTGAGCTGTGATTGTGCTACTACATTCCAGCCTGGGTGACAGAGTAAGACCCTGTCTCAAAAGAAAAAGAATGTTTTGGAGAAAGATTTATTTAAAAATTTTTAAAGTTTTTAAGAAAGCTCGCTGTTATGAAAAATTTGAAACATGTGGAAGAGGGAATTATTATAAGGAATGCCCCACATTTTAATTTCACATCTTAAGTTAACATCTTATGATGTTTGCTTCATCTACTATATTATTATTATTATTTTTTATTTATTTATTTTGAGACGGAGTCCCACTTTGTCACCCAAGCTGGAGTGCAATGGCCTGATCTCGGTTCACTGCAACCTCCGCCTCCTGGGTTTAAGTGATTCTCCCGCCTCAGCGTCCCAAGGAGCTGGGATTACAGGCACCCGCCATCATGCCTGGCTAACTTTTGTATTGTTTTAGTTGAGACGGGTTTTCACCATGTTGGTCAGGCTGGTCTCGAACTCCTGACCTCAGGTGATCCACCCACCTTGGCCTCCCAAAGTGCTGCAATTACAGGCGTGAGTCACCGTGCCCGGCCTGCTATATTATTTTTACTTTTGTTTTATTTTAAATTATAGGCAAATACATGAATTCCATCACTTAATATTTAAGTAAGTATATCTGTCTTAAAAATGATATTTTGCTACATCATCATAAAACCTTTTTTTTTTTTGGAGACGGAGTCTCTCTCTGTTGCCAGGCTAGAGTGCAGTGGCGCAATCTTGGCTCACTGCAACCTCTGCCTCCTAGGTTCAATTGATTCTCCTGCCTCAGCCTCCCGAGTAGTTGGGACTACAGGTGTGTGCCACCACACCCAGCTAATTTTTGTATTTTTAGTAGAGACGGGGTTTCACCATGTTGGCCAGGATAGTCTTGATCTCTTGACCTCGTCATCTGCCCGCCTTGGCCTCCCAAAGTGCTGGAATTACAGGTGTGAGCCACTGCGCCCAGCCAAACCATTTTTAAACCTAGCTGATTTAACAGTTATTTCCAGACATCTGTAGTGTTTTCAGTTCTCAGTTCCAACTAGTGGGTTTGAATAATATTGTTAGTTGTTGATAATAGGTTTAAGGCATAAGGAAGAAAAAAGGGAAAATTAAGAAATGGACTTAAAGAACAGGAGTATGGGAACGTGGCATTGGTTTGACCACAGAACAGAATATGCTTAAGTTACCATCAAAAATGATTTAAATTTCCTAGGTCTTCATACTGATTTGGCTGGGATATAGGAACTCTGGATTTTAAGTGTACCTTTGAATTGCTGGTTGATTTTGGATGAGTAAATGTCACGTCTTATCTTTTTAAAATCTGAGTGGTCTTATATTTTGTGACATTGAGATATTTTTTTAAAAATGTACTTTTATTTCATAAAGGTATTATTTTATAATTGCATTAAATTGCTAATGACAAGCTTAAACAATTTTTCATAAATAGAATATCAGTTAAATTTGTCTGTTGCTAGGGTTAAGTCAGAGCACTACTTTTAGTTTATATGTAGTCTTTATTAGCTAGTCCGTGTTGCCTTAAAGTTAAGATATACATTATATAAACCATTTGTTTCTCTCTTTTTCAGGTTGTCTTGTCAAAGTTTGTTAGGCAAATGGGTGACCTGTTGCCTCCAACTATTTATATTCCTTATTTGAAGATGCTCCAGGGATTGGCCAATGGGCCTCAGTGTGCCCACTACTGTTTCAGCCTGCTCAAAGTCAATGGTAGTAGTCATGGTAAGGACTATGTGGATGTTGTTAAAGTTTGTTGTTATACTCTTTTAAGTTCAGTATCCCACTACCTATTAAGAACATTGGTGTTTGAACTAGGTTCTACCAGAGGTATAAATTATTTTCATAACAATAGGGTGAAAGAAGCATGCACACAGCTTTATGCATAGTGATGCTGTGATTATGGTCTCACAGATTGGGGAGTTTTGTCATTCTCCTTTATAAATACAGTTCATTTTGACAAATCAGAATTAATGTATGAAAATTTTCCAGAACACATCTGGTCCACAAAAAAAGCATATGCCCTTGCCTTATAAGTTTGATTAATCTATCTTTGTATTTTTTTTTCTTAATTTCAGTACTTAGAATTTTTCTCTTGACTGTCTCCCAGTTTTCTTATTTAATTTTCAGGCTGGTTTGGTTAGACCGAAAACACTGTAAAAGGGAAAAGAAATTAAGCATCTGCTTTGTTAGGTAGATATTTTTATTTTTACATGTGAAGAAACTGACATTTAGAGAAGTTAAGGAATTTACCCAACATCACAGCTATTTGGGGAGCCATGATGGGAGGTGAAATCGGCTTGGCTCCAAAGCCAGTGTTCTGACTACTCTGTCAAGCCTGCCAGTCTTGTGTGCTGTACTTTTGCTTCCGATGCTTGGTATGCAATGGAGTAGTGTAATTCCCAAATTAAGACTGTAGTTATCTCTTTCTTTGGGAATTCAAGCTCAAGATTTGTGAATTATTCTGCGGGGAAAAGCAGCCCGGTACAGTTACATGAGAGCACAGAGAACTCTCCTGGATGTGAAGTAGGTAACCGACATCCAAAGTAAATTACCTTTACATTTACTTGGGCAGTAGCCCCTTTCTTGAGTAAAAGTTAATCCAGAGGAAAAATTAATCCAGAGTTCTAGCTCACAGAGGGATTCTAACCCATTTTCAGCACACTACTTACACAGGACAGAGCTTGCCTTTGTGCTAAAACAAAGGCAAACAAAGTTTATTGTTTTAGGCTGGGTGCAGTGGCTCATGCTTGTAATCCCAGCACTTTGGGAGGCCAAGGCAGGCAGATCACTTGAGGTCAGGAGTTCAAGAGCAGCCTGGCCAACATGGTGAAACCCTGTCTTTACCAAAAAGACAAAAATTAGCAAGGCGTTGTGGTGCACGCCTGTAATCTCAGCTACTTGGGAGGTTGAGACAGGAGAATTGCTTGAACCTGGGGAGTAGAGGTTGCATTGAGCTGAGATTGCCCCTCTGCACTCCAGCCTGGGTGACAGTGAGACTCTGTCTCAAAAAAGAAAAAAGTATATTGTTTTAAATTAATTTTCTCTCCATTTCCCAGCAAATGCTTAGATGTTTTTTAAATAAAATTCTGTGCTGTTTTTCTTTATAGTTGAAAATATTCAGGGCGCAGGTGGCAGTCCTGTTTCCTGGGAACATTTCTTTCACTCTTTGATGCTTTACCATGAACACCTTCGGAAGGATCTTCCAAGTGCAGATAGCGTCCAGTACCGGCACCTTCCTTCCCGTGGCATCACCCAGAAGGAGCAAGATGGATTGATTGCTTTTTTGCAGCTCACGTCTACCATCGTTACTTGGGTAGGTAACTCATCCCCAGCATAATTTTATTTTTATTATAGCACAGTAGCATTTTAAGAGCCCCAAACGTTTTCTTTTAATTTAAGAGTAATAAACTTAGCCTATCTAGATAGACAGATATATAGCATTCTGCCCTTAAGTTTTTTGTTTTTTGACCTCTACAGGGTGTAAGTTATGGTAGCCCTGCTCATTGGCATAATCTTAGTATAAAAATAATAGCCTGAGCCTGAAAGAAAATAGTCAGAAGGGCAAATAAGAACCAGTTGTTGGATGCATATGCTTCTAGGTTTCCAGCATAGGTGTAGAGATATATGTGTGCATTTATATGTGTGTATACATAAAGAATATTGTAATTAAAAGTTATTTACTGTATTATTTTTTCTCTCCTTATACCAAACCATTTTACCTGCCACTACCAAATTGGTCTTGTAAAAAACATTTTCATGACTGTATATAATTTCCCAACTCAGAAATATCTTTTAGTTATGTCTGTTGTTCACTAGAATAGTCTGACGTTCTCTCTGAAGGGTAGGAATAGGAACTTCTAAGTTTTTGGCTTTTCTAATAGTACTTAACATTATTAGGCATCAAAATGTCAGTTATTAACTATTTCTCACTGAATTAAAATGGAAATGGGAGGGGAGGATAGGGAAAGGTTGGTTAACATACAAGGTTACAGATAGAGAAGAAGAAAGTTCTGGTGTTCTATAGCACTACAGGGTGAATATAACTAGCAGTAATTCATTGTATATGTTCAAAAGCCAGAACAGAGGATTTTGAATGTTCCCAACACAAAGAAATGAGAAATGTTAGAGGATGGATATCCTAATTACCCTGATTTGATCATTATGTATTGTATACATATATCAAAATATGACTCTGTACCCTATAAATATGTATAGTTATTACATATCAACTAAAAATGAAAAAAATGTTGTGATACTTGATACTGTATATCTCTATTTTTTTTTGAGAAAAGGACAAGGTATTTTTTTCATTCATACTTTATATTGCAGTATAATATATTGTTCCAGAAGGGATTTAAGATGCCTGGGTAAGATTTGTCCAACCCTTGCAGACCATTTATCTCTGTTTGTATTATTTCTCATACTTGGAACTGCAAAAGTAATTCTATAAAGTGTATTTCTCCTCCAGCTTTTTACTTTGAATGAATGAGTGATCTGATTTGATGTGTTGGTAGACTTCAAACATAAACGATAGGCTTATTTTTGTTTTAGTATATATTAAGCCTATGAGGACTCAGTATAAATGATAGCAATTTAGATGATTGCTGGTCATTTTCATAACTTTTAAAAATGGAAAGTCTCATTCTTTTTGTGTCAATTCTTAGAGTGAAAATGCTCGCTTGGCACTCTGTGAACACCCTCAGTGGACCCCTGTTGTAGTGATTCTGGGACTCCTCCAATGTAGTATTCCCCCTGTCCTAAAAGCTGAGCTACTGAAGACACTTGCAGCTTTTGGAAAATCTCCTGAAATTGCTGCTTCCCTCTGGCAGTCATTGGAATACACTCAGGTAGGGCTCTGAAGTCCCTTATTTATATTATCCCAATGTGGAAAGTTGGGCTTGATAATACCATAGAAGCAAGAACATGCGATTGGAACTTATAGTATATCATGAACATCCCAACTAGAGTTACAGTTTAGGGACTGAGCATAGCAATAGAAACTAATAGGCTTGGGTTTTTCTTTTAGATTGGTTGATAACTTCACTAGGTTACCAGAGATTGGTTCTTCATGTACTGTACCTCTCTGAAGACCTTATTTTTCGATGTCTATTAAGATATTACTAGATGGACAGAATTCATCCACTCTGTCTTTAAACCAAGCTGATGTAAGCCCTCACAAGTCACCTGCACTCATTAAATGTGGGGAATGTTTGTTTTTCTTACCTGCTCTTTCCTGCCCTATACCAGAAGAGTGAAGTATCTCTATATAGCTACATGGTCACTGGGGTTGTTTTTCCGTTAAAGGGCAGGTCTAACTGTTTGTCAAGTTTGCACCGATTTTTTTTTTTTTTTAAGACAAGGTCTTGCTCTGTTGGCAAGGATGGAGTGAGTGCAATTGTGTGATCTCAGCTCACTGTAGCCTCCGCCTCCTGGGTTAAAGCGATTCTTGTGCCTCAGCCTCCTGAGTAGCTGAGATTACAGGCTTGCACTACCACGCCCAGCTAATTTTTGTATTTTTAGTAGAGATGGGGTTTTGCCATGTTGTCCAGGCTCGTCTTGAACTCCTGGCTTCAAGTGATCTGCCCACCTCGGCCTCCCAAAGTGCTGGGATTACAGGTGTGAGCCACCACACCCAGCCTGCAGAGAAATTTTAACAGCATCTAGAATACTTTTTATTGGTGGTTATGAAGGTTTATTGCCAGGACCATAAACTTAACTCTGGGCAGAATGGGAATGTGACAGTTGGATTTTTTGACTTCTATACCCTGAGGGAATGTACCTTTGCTGATGTGGGGAAATAAATGGATGATATAATGTTTGAAGTCTCAGTAACTTCAAAATATTAGCATTCTTTTCTCTAGAGATAAGCTCCATTAAAAATTTTCTATCAGGTATAATTATTTTATATGTGATAAAATAAAGGAAAATATGGATGCGCTTTATAGACGTATCTCTAGGAAAATGGTTAGGTGGGATATGTATATCTGTCTTGGAAGTAATACAACTTAAGGGAGTCTGGGATTCTAACTCATTATTTGTAGAAGCAAATTTTTTTTTTTTTTTTTTTAAGATGGAGTTTTGCTCTTGTTGCCCAGGCTGGAGTGCAATAGGGCGATCTCGGCTCACTGCAGCCTCCACCTCCTGGGTTCAAGCGATTCCCCTGCCTCAGCCTCCTAAGTAGCTGGGATTACAGGTATGCGCCACCACGCCCAGCTAATTTTGTATTTTTAGTAGAGACGGAGTTTCTCCATGTTGGTCAGGCTGGTCTTGAACTTCCCACCTCAGGTGATCCGCCTGCCTTGGCCTCCCAAAGTGCTGGGATTACAGGCGTGAGCCACCATGCCCAGCCAGAAGCAACCATTTTGAAGCAGTAAAATACTCTAGATTATTTTCTAACATACATATCCTGAAGATGTTATTGATACGTTGTTAACATAATAATTAACAGAGTTGGGGTTTGCTGAGAGGGATTGGCTTACTATGGATACTTCACCTTTTGATTCCTGAGTGTACCAATACTTGCTAGTGTCTTATGGGCTTAGTGCTTCTTTACACCTGAAATCAAATGTGATTGGGTTTAGACATTTGTATTCTTAGAGCAACACTATTGTTTTTAAAGGATTCTACCTAATTAGTATACTTTTGATTTGCAAGAAAGTAAAGTATCATGACAGTAGGATTATTTATTATACCATAGACTACTTAGGCCCATATCGAGGTCTGGACAGAACATTTTAAGTCAAAACTTCAGCCTCCTTTAACAAGCCTGCTCTTAAGTTTACTGGCTGGGTGCAGTGACTCACACCTGTAATCCCGGCACTTTGGGAGGCCAAGGCAGGCAGATCACCTGAGGTCAGAAGTTTGAGACCAGCCTGGCCAACATGGTGAAACCTTGTCTCTACTAAAAATACAAAAAAAAAAAATTAGCTGGGCATGGTGGCACAAGCCTGTAATCCCAGCTACTCGGGAGGCTGAGGCAGGAGAATTGCTTGAGCCCAGGAGACGGAGGTTGCAGTGAGCCAAGATCATGCCACTGTACTCCAGCTTGGCCGACACAGCGAGACTCTTGTCTCAAAAAAAGGAAAAAAAGAAGTTTACTTTTTGGGTTTTTTGTGCCATCAGTAGGGCTAGTTGTAAACAGTCCAGTATCTTGAACACTGGTGAGATTTCATCCCATAAATCCTTTTTAAAGATTCATTTCCTAGAATATCTGAGAGGCAATTTGCTGAAAAAATGTCTTGTGTGCTCTTAGAAACTACCAATTTTCAGAACCCCAGACAGTCAAAAGTTCTATCTCAACCTGGCAGAACTGCTAATGAAAGTCCATCCAGGGACTAATTGATTGTCATTTTGGTGGACATTGTGAGATCTGTGGGTCCAGTGGGTGAGGTATGTGACTATTATATTGCAAAGCCACTAATATTCATTGATGAATGAGGAATGCTCCTGACATCTACTTCTTACTATTTTAAGATACTGCAGACTGTGAGGATTCCAAGCCAAAGGCAAGCTATTGGTATCGAGGTAAAGTTTTCCTTTTAGTTTAAATGTTAATTCATTCATGCATGTAATGATAAGAAGTCTATGACTCATTGTTACCCTTTTACGTTTCCATAATTATCAAATTTAATGTATTTTTATTTGAAGGGTTTTCTGATCAGTGTTGAAATAGAGATGAAACTTTTAATAAAAGGAACCAAAATATTTCATGTTTCAGAGTTGGAAAAGGATGTTACATGGCAGCCATCCAAATGGAAAGATCTTGATTTTAACTCAATTTAATTAGATTACTTGAGTCAACCTGAAAGGAGAATTAATTATTTTCTTTTCTTTTCTCTCTAATTCTCCCTCTCTTTAAAAGAAACATTAAAGATTTCTGTTTTTAATTCAAGTTTGGGGACACTAAGTGGGAATTTGGAGTTCTTCCATCTGACTCATCTGGATTCATATAATACTTTTTTATCTTTTCCTCTAAATGAAAAACAGAAATATCTGTTATGTCTTTTGGTGTGAGTTAGCACTATTAATATGTTAATGTCTGCATAATACTCTTCACTTCATAGCTAATAGTTTTTATTACCAAGTTTTCTTTCTTTTTCTTTGGAAGGTTGAACTAAATGAAATAGAATCCCGGTGTGAAGAATACCCATTGACTCGGGCCTTTTGCCAGCTTATTAGTACCCTGGTGGAGAGCTCATTTCCTTCTAATTTGGGTGCTGGACTGCGGCCCCCTGGCTTTGACCCTTATTTGCAGTTCCTTAGAGACTCTGTGTTTCTACGATTCCGTACGAGAGCTTACCGGAGAGCAGCTGAAAAGGTTATCTTCAGAGAAAAGCTATTTTCTCCTTATGCATTTACTGCTTTTTCTTTTATCAAAAGTATATGGTGCTAAATTCATGTTAGCTTTTGAAAGGTAGTAAAATTCACAGTCTTTATTTTGAAATATCTATGAAGTGGTCTGATTAGTTTATGTGCACTAAAAAATAAGTTTGGTCATTAAAACCCAAGCACTGACATTAGTCATCAGTAATCTAATTGATAGGAGTTCATATTCATATCCTTAGTTTAACAAGTTTTGACTAAAATGGAACAAAAAGTGTCACATTTGTTGGAAACACACTACTACTGCTTATTGGAATGGTTTAGGTTAGGGATTGAAATAAGTTTAAACTTGCACAGCAGTTTCTATTGATTAGTGGCACTGGTTTGTGGAGTATTGGTTTAGTGGGAAGGAGTATTGTAATCCATTAGGCATGTCTGCCATGGATGGAAGCTGAGAGAGCACTGATCTTTATGACACATTTGCTCTGGTTGCAAGACACTAACCACTGAGCTTATATATATCATTTTATAGAATTCCAATATTACCATGAGGCAGGTACTATTTAATATTCCCATTTTACAGATGGAGGCTTAGCAAGGTTAAGGAACTTGCCTAAGGTCCAGGACCAGGATTTGAACCTAGGACTCTGATTCCAGATCCAAGCTCATAGCCACTAAGCTATGTAAGAGACTCTTCCAGGTTCTGATGTAATTCACGTTAGTCTATAATACTGTTTATTAACCTTACAGAATACCCTTGGTTGTATCTTGTAGGAACATTTCTGCTTTATTTTGGTAGTTGGCTGTTTTTGAACCTGTTGGGTTTTTTTTAGTTGTATTAATGATGATAAACATAATTTAGTTAATGCGAATTTGGAGAAATTAGGAAAATATAAAAAAAATAAGAAAAAGGCCAGGTGCAGTGGCTTACGCCTGTAGTTCCAGCACTTTCAGAGACCGAGACGGGCAGATCACTTGAGGTCAGGAGTGACCAGCCTGGCCAAACTGGTGAAATGCTGTCTCTACTAAAAATACAAAAATTAGCTGGGCGTGGTGGTGCACGGTAATCCCAGCCACTCGGGAGGCTGAGGCAGGAGAATTTGCTTGAACCGGGAAGGCGGAGGTTGCAGTGAGCTGAGATCACGCCACTGCCCTCTAGCCTGGGCGGCAGAGCAAGACTCCATCTGAAAAAAAAAGGTATATATATATATATATGAAGAAATTATATCATCCTTAATTTTGTTGCCAAAGGAAGGATAACTACTTGTAGTCTTTTTCCTATGCCTGTACATTTAATTAACAATTGAGATAATTAGTTATATTACTTTGTACTTCTTTTTTCTCACTTAGCATCATGGGGATTTTTTTCATGTCCTAAGATATTCTTTGAAAACAGTCTTTTTAGTGACTGCATAAAATCTATTACTTGTATCTAGCATAGTTTATTCACTGCCCTGTCATTGGATATAGCTTGTTTTTGATATTTTGTCACAAATAATTGAAGTTCTTTTTTTTGTCAATTGCATTAGAATTTTTGCTTGCCAAGTTGTAAAAATAAGCACTGAGATGGAGTATACACTTTACTTAAGCTCTAGAACTACCTTGGTAACATATATTTCCTGATGGGAAGAAAACAATAACAGCAACCATGCCTCATTAATAAAGTCATTTCAGATGAATAATGAGTGCTGATAAGTACAGCACTCATTTCATCAAAATGTTCTGATACTTTTTTACAGTTGTTTTAAATGCCTTATATGCTTTTTCTTAAAAAGGTCATTGTGATCTGAGTGTTTAGAGCATTAGTCAGCCATATTCTCTCCAGATGCTATCACTTTTCACCCATGCAGAGCCACACTTCAAGTGTTGCTGCATTTCACTGGCTGCCATTGATTTCAGTTCCACCCCAACTTACTGTAAAAAACTTTCCCTCAATTTTGTGAATTTATTTTACTTGAAAGTATTCTTGAGATCTAATTTATATGACTATTTTAGGACACTAGCTGCTCACACAAATAGTGCTTTGGATTGAGATAAATAACAGGGTGTTAGAGGTAATTGGAATGTTTACCAGTCCTAAATCCATTATTATGTGGTAATATGCCTTTTTTATTTAAATAAAATTTTTTGAAAATTTTGGAAAATGCAAAACAGTGAATAATATAAAAATAATTAAAAAGTCATTTTATAGTCCCATTTTCTAACTCAGCCTTGATACAATTATGTGCAGTGGAAGTAATAATTTTAAAAAAGTAATTCAAAAAACCACCCTGTCTACAATGACCAAACCTAGTCTTATTAAAATTCTATGTGGTGGATTTTTTAAACAAAGTTTTAATTTTACTGGCTATGCAGTTGTATATAATTTTTTTTGGCATAAGTGTTTTTCTTTACTGGTACATAGCTTTTAAATACATTTTGAATAAGAAGGCGATAATGGGAATATTTGGGGCAAGCCTACCAGTGATTGTGTCTTCTTAACCTTCTTTGACTATAGCCATGGCTGGAACCCTGGTCTGAGAATGAGAAGGCCTGGGCTCGACTTTCAGCCTGTTTGCTGCCAGGCTTTATGGTCTTGGGGAATTCATTCACTGCTCTGAGCTTCACTTGCTTCACTTATAAGGAATTTAGATGAGATGATTTCTCAGATTCTTTGCAGGCGAGCTTGTTGGAGAAAATGTGAAATGTTTGGCACTTGAAAAGTGTCCAAATTTGATGTTTAATTGTAAATTGAATATGACTAGATACTAAATGTTTTCGATGTATTAATGAATTCCAAACATCTCCTATAAAAATGTATCTTTAAGAATAATGGATTAAAAATATCTTACCTTGAAAATGAGCCAATTCATTATCTTTTAGCAAAATAAAGCAAAATGAATTGGGATTTCTATATTGCTTAGCATAAGTGAATGAAGTAGACAAGAAACTTCACTGATTTTCTGGAAAAAGAAGTGGGAAGAGTGAAAAGCCTTGCAAGGCCACCACCTTGGTCTGTTTTATTGTTATTGACATATTTGTATCTTTCTATAGTGGGAAGTTGCTGAGGTGGTTTTGGAGGTGTTTTATAAATTGCTCAGAGATTATGAGCCTCAGCTTGAAGATTTTGTAGACCAGTTTGTGGAACTACAAGGTAAGTTAATTCTGTCACTTTCAAACAAGGTGTCAACTATTTATAATTTATAAATTGTGGCTATGTTATACATAAATTAAAAATTAGACTTTTAAATTAGAATTTAATCTTTCGTTTCATTGTTTTAATCATTTTAATTTTTCTGTTGAAGAGAAAAAATTATTGAATGGAAGATCAAGAACACTGCATTACAATTTCTTTAATGAGTTAATAGAATAGTTGACTAACTGCTTTGTGCAGATTTGCCCTTAGGAGAATTACTGCTGTGTCTCTAATTGAAACTTGCCTTTATGTATTTAGATGCCATCTAATTTACAAGTCTCATACATTTCATATAAATCAAGGGTGTGACAAAAATACTAACCCTTCATCTCTTGGCATATGTTATGTTCTATTTAGGAGAAGAAATCATAGCCTATAAGCCACCTGGATTTAGTCTGATGTATCATCTGCTGAATGAGTCACCAATGTTGGAGCTTGCTCTCAGTTTACTGGAAGAAGGAGTTAAGCAGCTTGACACCTATGCCCCCTTTCCTGGTATATGCTTAAAAGTCTTCATGTCTTGCAAACAGCTTTGATGTTTTCATCTTTTGTAAACTGAGAATTTGAAATAGATGATCTCTGAAGTCATTTTTCACTGTAAGATTCTCTCTCTGAAGTGGTGTTTTCAGTGAATCATTTAAACAAGAGTGTATTGTAAGTAAAAACAGACTAAAGTACAGAGAGAATCTCACTGTCACTGTGTTTCACTGCAGGGTCTTTTGTAGGTGAAGTGATCTTTCTATCATTTTAACATCTTTAACATCCCTAACTTTAAAGTACTTTTTTGTCCGTCCCCCACCTCATAAAATTTTTAAAAGCACTTACTATAGTGCTTGATACATAGTGGTCAATAAATTTTACTTGTTATTATTACCACTAATTATTATTTATTGAATGCTTACTATGTATTTGGCTCTTTTAAAAGCACATTGCATACATTAATGCATTCAATGTATCCAAAAATGTGTTAGATCTTCTTATTTCCATTTAACAAATAAAGAAGCTGAAATACAACGAAGTTATACTGGCTTTCCCTATCAAGTGTGGGAGCTTGGATTTGAACCTAGTCAGCTTGGCTCCAGAGCTCATGCTTTTTACCACGATGCTGTATTACCTCTACTTAATGTGGCTGTGATCAAAATGAGAAAAGAGATTCTAAACATATGTATAGTCAGAATATACAGATAAGACACTATAGGAAGAATTAGGCCACAATTTTAAATTTGATTGGTAAGATTATGGGTGATCCTTGTTTCTATTTTCTACAATGATTTTGTCTTACTTTAGATCAGAGTTTCTCAATTTTGGCACCATTGACAGTTTGGGCTGAATAATTCTTTGTTGTGGATGATGTCCTGTGTATTGTAAGCTGGATGCCAGTAGCACATTTCCAGTTAGGATAACTAGAAGTGTCTCGAGACATTGTCAGATGTGCCCTGGGGCTCAGCCACCCCGTTCTGAGAACCGTTGCTCTAAACAATAAGGGAAAAGATAAAGAAGTGACTTGAGAATCCATTCCATGGGAGTTTTCTGGATTGCAAAATAATGATGACTTACATAGATGAATGATTTTGTGAAGTTGGAGCTGAAATTTTGAAACAATGAGAGCATAAATCTCTAGGTTTTGCTGCTGAAAGTTGGAAATAAGAGTCTAAATCTCTAGATCTGAAAATCTAAAACTTGCCATTTGTCTTGTTTTCCTAAGAATTGACTGTGAGTTTTTAAGATAAATTTATAACTTTCTAACTTTATTTTTGGTTGATAGGGAAAAAACACCTGGAGAAAGCAGTACAGCATTGCCTTGCACTTCTCAATCTTACTCTGCAAAAGGAAAATCTTTTTATGGACCTTCTAAGAGAGAGTCAACTGGCTCTAATAGTCTGTCCTTTAGAACAGCTTTTGCAGGGAATTAATCCCAGAACTAAGAAGGCAGATAATGTGGTAAACATTGCCAGGTAAGTTACCTTTGTAGGTAGAGAAATGAAGTAAACAGATAGACATTCTAGCTTTGATTTTCAAATCTGGTTAGGTATCTAGTGCATCACCTTTTTTTTTATTTTTGCCTCATTTTACTTTTTTTTTTTTTTTTTTTTTTTGAGACAGAGTCTCGCTCTGTCGTCCAGGCTGGAGTGCAGTGGCATGATCTCAGCTCACTGCAAGCTCTGCCTCCTGGATTCAAGCGATTCTCCTGCCTCAGCCTCCTGAGTAGCTGGGATTACAGGTGAGCGCCACCATGCCCGGCTATTTTTGTATTTTTAGTAGAGATGGGGTTTCACCATGTTGGTCAGGCTGGTCTCGAACTCCTGACCTCATGATCCACCCGCCTCAGCCTCCCAAAGTGCTGGGATTATAGGCGTGAGCCACTGCGCCTGGCCTCATTTTACTGTTGCCTTCTCTAGCTACCCTGATTTTAATTACTCTGAACTTTACAATTTCTTCTCTTCTATGTTCTAAAAATCTAAGTCTATTTTTTTTATTTATTTATTTTTTTTTTGAGACAGCATTTCACTCTGTCACCCAGACAGGAGTGCAGTGGTACAATCTTGGCTCACTGCAACCTTCACCTCCCAGGCTCAGGCGATTCTCCCTCCTCAGCCTTCCCAGTAGCTGGGACTATAGATGTGCACCACCACACCCAGCTAATTTTTGTATTTGTAATAGAGATGGGCTTTCACCATATTGGCCAGGCTGGTCTCAAACTCCTGACCTCAAGCAGTCCGCCCACCTCAGCCTCCCAAAGTGCTGGGATTACAGGTGTGAGCTACTGTGCCCACCCGAAATCTCTAAGTCTAAAATGACAATATTGTCTGTCTCCTGTAGGGAAACTAGGTGTTTGGAGGATAGGGCTGGAAAGGAAGCAAACTTTTCACAGAAAACTTGAGCTTTCTGGTGGTTTGGTGTTCTGTGGCTTATAGAAGCATCACCCTGATCTCTGCTTTCAGCGTCACATGGCAGTTTCCCTGTGTGTGTATGTTTGTGTCTGAATTTACCCTTTTTATGAGGACACCAGTCATATTTTATTAGGGCCTCCTTAATGGCCTCGTCTGAACTCGATTGACTATATATGCAAAGACCCTACTTTCAAATAAGGTCACTGGGTTAGCCAGACTTCACATGAGGATTTTGGTGGCAGGGACATGATTCAACCCCTAACAGACTGCATCTATTTAGAAGGGGACAGGTTTTCCTAATTTACCTTGAAGTGCTGTATGGGCAGGGGAAGCCCTGGTTCTAAATTTTCTTTATTGAGAATAGTGAGACACCAAAAATTTTATCACTGTTTCTCAAATGTTTTCTTTTTTTTAAAGATACCTATATCATGGCAATACTAATCCAGAATTGGCTTTTGAAAGTGCCAAGATCCTCTGTTGTATCTCTTGCAACTCTAATATTCAGATAAAGTTGGTTGGAGATTTCACACATGACCAGGTAACTGATTTTGTTGCTGTTGTTATTTTTTGGTGCATTTTGCGTTTTGACTATATGGAAGTTCTAGTGTCTATGGAGGAATCATATTCTTGGTTGTGGAAAAATTCATTAAGAGTAAGTATATTTGTATAGGATGGGTGATAACCTACCCACGAACTTGGCTATGACTTATCTTTGAAGATAATGCTATTCACAGTGATACTGCATGATTATGGTATGTGGCACACAGCTACCCTAGGTACATGACCACTGCTACTCTCAGCACGTTCAAAATGATTAGGTTTGCTGTTAACTTGTTTGTTTACTGCTCCCGACCTGTCAGTTGCCTGTGTTCTAAGTGAGCCGTCTGCAAGTTCTGAATATCTCGTTGTTGTGAGTTGTCTACTTCACTGGTTTTCTTGTGATCCACCTGTGTGTCACTTCATTTGATGACACTGTAGAGTGTTTTTAGGAGTTCCTCTTTTTATTCAAGTTATAATAGTTCTGTTCACTGAATACCTACAATTACGGAATCTGCTTTTTTTTTCTTTATGAACATTTCATCCCATTGTATCTTTATGTTGGAAATCACTGCTTTAGCTAGTTGAAGAATTCTTTTTTTCTTCTTTTGAGACAGGAACTCGCTCTGTCACCCAGGCTGGAGTGCAGTGGCACAATCTCAGCTCACTGCAGCCTCTGCCCCTGGGCTCAAGCGATCCTACAGGTGCATGCCACCACGCCCAGCTAGTTTTTTTGTATTATTGGGTTTTACCATGTTGCCCAGGCTGGTCTTGAATTCTAGAGCTCGAGCAGTGTGCCCATCTCAGCCTCCCAAAGTGCTGGGATTACAGGCCTGAGCCACCGTGCCTGGCCTCGTTGAAGGATTTTATTGTGTAGTCCTTCATAGAGTCCCTATTTTGAAATAAGGACTCTTCTGGCATGTTGGATGGCACAGATCTTGTTTTGCGTGTTATAGTCCCTCACATCTAGTACCTTTAGCATCCCTAGATACCACTGTCTGTCAGTAGTAACTTCTAGATGTGATTACTTAGATGACTCCACTTATTTCTAAGTTCCCTTTGGAGTGGTGGTACCACCCAGCATGAGAACCACCGTAAGAGGTGTAAGTCTCATCTGTGGCTTATGGATGAGGTTTATGAAACCATGTGATAATCAGGGGATGCTGAAGGTTTTCGATGTGCTGATTTTTGGGTTGATTTTGGTATAAATTGTTATTACTGATTTAACATCCTCCTAGATTATTAAAGGCAAAATCAGCTCAGAAATAGAAAACGGGTGATAAGTAATACATTTCTAAAGAGAGAAGATGAAAATTTTATTTTACATTTTAGTTAAGATCTCGTAACACTGACTATATAATGAAGAGGTCAGTAAACAGCAATTTCATGTGATTTTTTTTTTTTTAAACTAGCTTGATGGTTTGGGAAGGAAAATTAGGAAGCAAGTTTTGAAATCCATGAATTTATAAAACTTTTGTTTCTTTAATTATTTGTATAGAGAGCTAACTTATGGGAACTTAAGGAACTGAGTTTTCTATTAAAAATGTAACTAAAACGTAAATACCTAAGCAGATTTGCCTATTTTTCTTTATGGATGAATGTTTATATATATCAATCATAGTTTTTCTAATATTTAGAAATCTGTAATAATTTGTCATTTTTTACCTTCATGTTACTTCAGATTATAAGTCAGAAACTAATGGCTGGATTTGTGGAGTGTTTGGATTGTGAAGATGCAGAAGAATTTGTACGTCTGGAAGAGGGTATGCCTTAGATTAATGTGCATACATGCATTCTTTTACTTTTTATATATGCTTAATTTAAAGAAAACACTTGTAATTGTTAACTGTTTAGTGATGGTGTAAGAGAAATTGAGAATTTGCTAGAATACAGGTTGAGAATGCAAAATCCAAAATAAAATCTGAAACCTTTTGACCACCACCAACATGACTCTCAAAGGAAATGCTCATTGGTTCATTTTGGATTTTGGATTTTTGGATTAGGGATGCTCAACCTGTATAATGCAAATATTCTAAAATTCAAAAAAATCTGAAATCTAAAGCACTTCTAGTCCCACACATTTCAGATAAAGGGTACTCAACTTGTAAATTCATAAGGTTTTTAGGATTCCTCTTTAAATAAATCTGAAATGAATGTGATAGATAATCAGGCAAACGATCTAAAGAAAACATGGAGTTGGAATACAAGTTTTGTATTTTTTATTTGATTTATATTAACTTTCCATTGTTTTGTAATTTTGTTTTGTGATTACTGCATTAAGGATCAGAACTTGAAAAGAAATTAGTTGCAATTCGTCATGAAACAAGAATCCACATCTTGAATCTTCTCATTACCTCTCTGGAATGCAATCCACCCAATCTTGCTCTCTACTTGTTGGGCTTTGAATTGAAGAAACCTGTCAGTACTACAAACCTACAAGATCCAGGTATAGCCTAAGACATAAAGGCATTTCTTTCCTTCCATATTTGTGTATCTCAGGGGTCACTGATTGCATTCTGGGCTCATGGGATAATTCATTGAAAGAAAAAGTGTAAGAAAGGTAATGTGATGGATGGGTCAGTCTTTAGGGCTTAGAACAAGACTGGACAAACTGAGCTATAGAGAATCAGCCTTTATCAATTTTCTGTATCAGTATTTGAAAGAGTGTTTACAGTACATCATATATTTAAAGAATTTAACTTTTGAAAAGGCAGTCTAAGATTTTAATGCAGCAATTCTAAAAGAAAAGTTGAATTTCTTTCTGGTTTCATGCAGGAGTGTTAGGTTGCCCTCGGACATGCCTTCACGCCATTCTAAACATCTTGGAGAAAGGAACGGAAGGGAGAACAGGCCCAGTGGCAGTGCGAGAATCTCCTCAACTGGCTGAGCTATGTTACCAGGTACACAGAAAACTGTGTTTTGTGGTACTAAATAGAAGAAACTTGACCAGGTGCATGAGTATGCCACAGATATGACAGTATAACAGTAGGACTTAGTTGAAATGAGTTCATTTAGCAATTTGACCTGTCTTTCATTTGTGGATAAAATCCGTAAAGCACAAACCCCAAGTTCTTATAGACCCAAATCTTACGTTAATCACTTGAAAAATAGAGGAAATTAGATTTTTGTGATGGATTTTTACCAGTAGTGTAGAAACTTTCCAACAGTGCTGTGTTTAAAGTAGCTCCTCTGATGGGTCAGAAGACCTCTGGTTCCCATCTCTGCCCCGTGACAGGTGAAGTCACCTTGGGCATGGCATGAAAAACTCTGAGTCTGAGTTTTTCAAGCTGTGAAATAGACTGTTGAGAGACTTCAATGAGAATGTCAGTGAAAGCACTTTTTTTTTTTTAAGAAGGGGTCTCACCGTCACCCAGGCTGGAGTGCAGTGGTGTGATCACAGCTCATCACAGCCTCAACCTCCCCTGGATCAGATGATCCTCCACCTTAGCCTCCCAAGTAGCTGGGACTATATGTGTGTCCCACCATGCATGACTAATTTTTGTATTTTTAGTAGAGATGGTGTTTTGCCACATTGCCCAGGCTGGGAAAGCACTTTTTTTTTTTTTTTGATATGGAGTCTCGCTCTGTTGCCCAGGCTGGAGTGCTGTGGTGTGATCCTGGCTCACTGCAACCTCTGCCTCCCAGGCTCAAGCGATTCTCCTGCCTCAGCCTCCCAAGTAGCTGGGACTACAGGTGTGCCCACCATGCCCAGCTAATTTTTGTATTTTTAGTAGAGACAGGGTTTCATCATGTTGGCCAGGATGGTCTCAATCTCTTGACCTTGTGATCCACCTGCCTCGGCCTCCCAAAGTGCTGGGATTATAGGCATGAGCCACCGCGCCTGGCCAGAAAGCACTTTTTAATAACCAAATAAATTAAGAAGTCCTGTATACAACTATGTTAGGTGGTAGAATGTCAGATTAACATTTAAACTATAATGAGGGCTGGGCCTGGGCATGGTGGCTTACGCCCATAACCCCAGCACTTTGGGAGGCTGGGGTGGTCTGGATCACTTGAGGCCAGGAGTTGGAGACCAGCCTGGGAAACATGGCAAAACCTTGTCTCTGCTGAAAATACAAAAATTAGCTGGGCATGGTGGCACGTGCCTGTAATCCCAGCTACTTGAGAGGCTGGAGCATGAGAATTGCTTGAACCCAGGAGGTAGAGGTTGCAGTGAGCCGAGATCATGCCACTGCACTCCAGCTGGGTGGCAAAGTGAGACTCTGTCTCAAAAAAAATAAAAATAAATACATAAGTAAACTATAATGAGAACTTTCATTTCGCTTGTTCACTTTTGTTTATTGTTTTATTCATTTTATAAGTGTTTTAAGAACTAGGCTTGGCCGGGCACAGTGACTCACGCCTGTAATCCCAGCACTTTGGGAGGCTGAGGTGAGCAGATCACCTGAGGTTAGGAGTTGGAGACCAGCCTGGCCAACATGGTGAAACCCCATCTCTACTAAAAACACAAAAAAAATTAGCTGGGCCTGGTTGTGGACGCCTGTAATCCCAGCTCCTCAGGAGGCTGAGGCAGGAGAATTGCTTGTACCTGGGAGGCAGAGGTTACAGTGAACCTAGATCGTGCCACTGTACTCCAGCCTTGACAACAAGAGTGAAACTCCGTCTCAAAAAAAAAAAAGAACTAGGCTTTATAAGCTGTGACTAATTTCTCAATTTAAGTGTTACCCTAAATTTACATTTTTATGATAAGAAATAGTGGATCATGAGGTCAGGAGATCAAAACCATCCTGGTTAACATGGTGAAACCCTGTCTCTACTAAAAATACAAAAATTCATCCTGGCTAACACAGTGAAACCCCATCTCTACTAAAAACACAAAAAATTAGCCGGGCATGGTGGCAGGTGCCTGTAGTCCCAGCTACTCGGGAGGCTGAGGCAGGAGAATGGCGTGAACCCGGGAGGCGGAGCTTGCAGTGAGCCGAGATCACGCCACTGCACTCCAGCCTAGGCGACAGAGCAAGACTCTGTCCCCCCCCCAAAAAAAAACAAACCCAAAAATTATCCGGGCGTGGTGGTGGTGTGTGCCTGTAGTCCCAGCTACTTGGGAGGCTGAGGTGGGAGAATGGCGTGAACCTGCGAGGCAGAGCTTGCGGTGAGCCGAGATCACACCACTGCACTCCAGCCTGGGCAACAGAGCGAGACCCCGTCTCAAAAAAAAAAAAAAAAAGAAAAAGAAATGCATCACTAACCTCTTAGTGTTACTGGCATGGAGATTTTTCTTTGTTAATCTCCTGCTTTTCTTTTTGTAATTGTTTACTATCTTTTCTGTCCTCTGGCTGGCCAAACATCCCTTCACTGTAAGTACTATAGCTAGGTTTTCCTGTAAATCAAAATTAATTCTTCCTTAATGGGGGAACAAATTTGATGTACATATTAGTACAGATTTACAGAATTTGGTATATAAGTAGAAACAACTGATAAGCTTAACACCTAGGCTAATGGCAGGTAGAGTAAATGAATGAAGCCAGGGTCCAGTTAAGGGAGCAGGAGGAAAGGAGAATCTGGCAGACTGGAGAGCACGTGCCTTCCTACTCATCCCTGGCTTATTTTACCATGCCAGAGTGCAGGATTTGTTGGGCCAGATTGTCTGAATTTTTATTTTTATTTATTCATTTTTAAAAGGATTTGGAAATCTGAATTTTTGTGAAAGTTGTTCTAATTTTTAGGACACTATACTAGCCAAGGAAAACATGTCCATACCAGCAGTTTACCAGTGTATAACATACTCTCTGTTGTCGTTGTTGTTGTTGTTACTGTTTTTTGAGATGGAGTCTCACTCTATTGCCCAGGTGGAGTGCAGTGGCGCGATCTCAGCTCACTGCAACCTCCACCTCCCAGGTTCAAATGATTCTCCTGCCTCAGCCTCCCAAATAGCAGGGATTACAGGCATGTGCCATCACACCCGGATAATTTTGTATTTTTAGTAGAGAGGGAGCTTCACCATGTTGTCCAAGCTGGTCTCAAACTCCTGACCTTAGGTGATCCACACGCCTTGGCCTCCCAAAGTGCTGAGATTACAGGCCTGAGCCACCGCGCTCGGCCATAACATATGCTCTGTGACCTTGCTACTCAGATATGGCCCAGGGACCAGTGTCATCAGCATTATCTCCTAGGAGCTTATTAGTGCAGAATCTGAGGCCCCACTTTAGACCTGATGAGTCAGGATCTGCATTTTTACAGAAAGCTCCATTTATAACTAAATATACTCCCTTTACCTACATGTTTGTACTTCACCCTGCTTCAGAAAAAAATTTAAACCTCTAAGTAAGAAGAGCTTGTTAGTTTAAATAAATCTGATTGTAGCAAAGGGAAGTGGTCCTTATTGATACCTTCCTTGTCCTGCAACACAAGGGCTTCTGGGTGAAGAAGTTGAGGCCTGGTGCCTTTGCCCTCTTTTCTTTAAGAACGGAGATTTCTTCTACCTGGTCCCTGGTCTTGGAAACCAGGAAGGATATAGGCCACATCTTAATAAAATGGCTTTCAGTGCTTTTCGAACTCACTTTTTGTGTCCTTCTCTTCTTTTTTTTTGGGGGGGGGGCGGGGAACAGAGTCTTGCTCTGTTGCCTAGCCTGGAGTGCAGTGGTGTGGTCTCAGCTCACTGCAACCTCCATCTCCCAGGTTTAAGCAATTCTCGTGCCTCAGTCTCCCAAGTAGCTGGGATTACAGGCGTCCCCGGGCCACCACGCCTGGATAATTTTTGTATTTTTAGTGGAGACGGGGTTTCACCATGTTGGCCAGGGTGGTCTCATACCCCTGACCTCAGGTGATCCGTCCACCTTGGCCTCCCAAAGTCTTTGCTGGGATTACATGCGTGAGTCACTGTGCCTGGCAGTTCTCTTCTAATAGTATTATTTCTTCCACTTGTTAGAGTATCTTCTTGTGTTTTCTTAACTCCCCCAGTAATACACCTAACTGATTTTGTTTTGAGAAGTTCAGTATTAGCTTAAGTTTTTGTTCGTTTATAGAATATCAAAACAGTATCAAAACTGTTTGAAAGGTCAATGTACATCTGTGGCAGAGCTGCTTACTCTTTTCCTTGTCTTCTTTCTCTTTGTGTATATACATTGTTTATAGTTGTATTCAGTATACATGAAATTTTGTGTCTTTTTTACTCCTCTCTGTATAAACTTTCTGTGCTGCAACAATGTAAATTACATTCAGGTTGTTTCCAGTTTTTTTTTACTCTGCTGTAGCTAACAAAAATACAAAAATTAGCCAGAGGTTGTGCCATGTGCCTGTTAATCTCAGGTACTTCGGAGGCTGAGGCAGGAGAATCGCTTGAACCTGGGAGGCGGCAGTTGTAAATAAATAAATTACCTTTGGTTGTTTTATATTTTTCTTAATATATTTCCAGGCGGGCGCTGTGGGTCACACCTGTAATCCCAGCACTTTGGGAGGCTGAGGCGGGTGGATCACAAGGTCAGGAGATCAAGACCATCCTGGCTAACACGGTGAAACTCCGTCTCTACTAAAAATACAAAAACAAAAAATTAGCCGGGTATGGTGGTAGGCACCTGTAGTCCCAGCTACTCAGGAGGCTGAGGCGGGAGAATGGCGTGAACCTGGGACGTGGAGCTTGCAGTGAGCCGAGATCGCACCACTGCACTCTAGCCTGGGCGACAGAACGAAACTGCATCTCAAAAAAAACAAAAGAAAAAAAAAACCAGAATATATCTCCAGACAAGGGTTTATAGTCAGTTCTCGTTATTCACAGTAGTTGTGTTTTATAAAGTCATTGTGAAAACTGAATTGGTGAATTCATTGCCCCTATGGAAAATACAGGCTAGGATTCCTGCAAGTGTCTGGTTCCAATATTCTTGTCAACTGATGAATTCATAATCATGTTTTATGTGTGTTTCTGTTTAAAGACACCTTACTTAATGTAGTTGATTCATTACCATTAAACTCATAGCCAACAGCACTATAACTCAGCCTGAATGAAATTTATCTAATGTAGTATTTTATCTTAAAGTCATATCACAGCCTTTTTGTACTTAGGAACACAAGGCAGCATTTCAGCACTATGCTTGGGGGCTGTTTTAAACCGCAGAATCAACAAAAAGCACAAAAATGCGAAAACCGTGGCACTAAATAGACCATTTAAACAACGCTTTTTATAGTATGATAGCTGGAACAGGAAAAGCATTGCTCCATTTGAGAGCATGAGAGTTTGGTGACTGCAGTTTGTAGCTGTTCTCCCACGCATGAAGGACCACACTGCAAGTATTGATTTTGGGATTTTAAATAAATTTTAGCATGTTAGGTGAATTTGCAAATATGGAATCTGTAAATAATGAAGATTGACTGTGTCGGGTCAAAGACTATCAAGAGTTTTGACTTTAGATTTTAATTCACAAGTAGTCATAACAATTATACTAGGTATTAATAGTGCTCAGAATAAACATGTCTTAAAGTGCCTGGTACATGGAAAGCATCTAATAAATGTTCATATTAGCCACACATGGTGGCATGCAATTACTGTAGTCCCAGCTACTCAGAAGGCTGAGCTGGCAGGATCACTTGAGCCCAGGAGGTTGAGGCTGCAGTGAGCTGTGATTGCACCACTGTACTCCAACCTGGGTGACAGAGTGAGACCCTGACTCAAAAAAAAAAAAAAAAAATTTTGCTGATTTTTAATATGATACCTACCTATTATCATCTTGATTTTTTTTTTTAACTCCTGAAAACAGATGGACATTTTTTATTATGGGCTATTTTTATTTTTCTTATATAAAATGTCTTTTACCATTTGGGCTACTTTTACCATTTGGGCTACTTAGATCTTTATGTTATTCATATCTGTAATGGAGATCTTTATATATATTAGAGCTAGCAACTTTTTCTTATATTTAATATAAGAACTTTTTTCTCTTATCTATTCTTTTTTGTTAAATTTTTATTCAGTTTATTGTTATTTAGTTGAATTTATGGATCTTCTTTGTAATTTCTGCATTTGCTTTAGTTTTGGTAATTTTAATCTTCCTGAGGTTGAGATGTAACTCGTATGGTTCTCAGAAGTTATTTTCAAGTAATTTGCTGCTAATAATTTTTTTTCTTTTCTTTTCTTTTTTTTTTTTTTGAGACAGGGTCTTGCCCTGTCACCAGGCTGGAGTGCGGTGTCATGATCTTGGCTCACTGCAACCTCCACCTCCGGGGTTTAAGTGATTAATCTGCCTCAGCCTTCCGAGTAGTTGGGATTACAGGCACACGCCACCATGCCTGGCTAATTTTTGTATTTTTATAGAGTCGGAGTTTCACCATGTTGAGCAGACTGGTCTCAAACTCCTGACCTCAAGTAATCTGCCCACCTCAGCCTCCCAGTGTTGGGAGGTGAGCCACCGTGCCCGGCCTGCTACTAGTAATTAAGCTAAAATACTAAAATGTACTATATGTGTATAGTAAAATTAACTATATGTGTATATATTAATAAGTATATTAATAATAGTTCTGTAATAATGTCATCAGCACCCAATTGTATTTCAGTGTATTTTCTTGAGCTAGGTTGCCACGGACTGTTCATAACTCTGAGCTTATGTTTTGTGCATCTGTTTGTCCATTTTACTTGAGTTGTTGATGGGTCCTAGTTTTTCACTTAGTAGGTCTAAGTTCATATTTTGTTACTTTAATATGTATAACACGAAAGACTGATATAGGGATTTTTCTTACTTTAATGCTTTAGGTCATATATCAGTTATGTGCATGCTCTGATACATCTGGTCCTACTATGAGGTACTTGAGAACCAGCCAGGATTTCTTATTTTCCCAGTTGCAGTATCTACCATTTTCTAACAAAGGTAGGCCATTATTTTCCCGTATTTATAAGAACACATTTATAGTTCCATGTTAAGTGATTTTATTTATACAATATTTGGGGGAATTCTGTTCTAATTCTGATACTTTGGCTTCTTTGTTATTTTGGGTTCTTTTTGTAATTTCTGCTTAAAGAAGGCTGATATTTTAACTGCTAGCAAAAACTTATTTAAATATAGCCTATCAAGGATGGAATTTGATTCTCTTACAACAAATAAAATTTAAAGATTGTGTTGAAGGGATTAGAAAATTAATGGGAATTTAAAGTTTTTGAATGAAAATTGTTTTACAGAGATTTCTGATTTTCTCTTCCCAGGCTGTTTATGAGAAAAAAAAAATCCTGGTTTACTTTTGTTTCTTGTGTTTGTATTGAAACCAATTCAGATCTTGAAATGAAAAGCTGAAAACTAATTATGGTAGAAAACAGTTTTAACTTAGTTTATTGGCATGGCTAACAATTATTCCAGGCTAATGCAGTCTTATCAGGATTCTACTTTATTTTCTTTTTGACCAACTTTTAACAGTTTTCTGAATTCAGATTATATTCAGACAAGTCTTGGTCTATTGAGTTTTTTAAAAGTTTAGCTTGTGTCATCTTTATGTTTTAGGAAATTGAGGTTTACACATGCCGTAAACAAATTTCTATTACTAGTAATTGTCAGCATCTAATTTACCTTTTAGAGTAATGGTGTTAGACCTCTGAGAATTATCTAATGGCAAAAGGTTTTTCACTCTGTTTTCATAAGTGTCTTATTTTTAGTTCTGGGATTTTGTTTAAGAAGCTTTTAGAAACCCTCTTTACACCTAATTTTTAATTAACATCTTACCTATTATGGTATGTGTTTTATAAAACTTCATTTAGCTTTGCCTGAAATTATTATTAGTATTGTTATTTGGTTAATTTTATGTTTATACTGTCACAGTTTAGGGTTTCAATGTCAAGCATATTAAAATAGTATTGAATTAAAAAAATCTTATCGTAGGACCAGGCACAGTGGCTCGTGCCTATAATCCCAGTGCTTAGGTAGGCTGAGACAGGAGGAACACTGAGGCAAGGAGTTCAAGTACAGCCTGGGCAATAGAGTGAGACCCTGTAAATAAATAAATAAAAATAAAAGCTATTGTATAAGTGATTCTCAGCCTAAATTAAATGTTAAACCACATCATTAATTGAGGTATTATAAAATCATGCAATTTAAGTTTAATTTTTCTTAAGTATTTGTTTTATGAAATCAAAACCAAACTATGATAGTTTTTTGAGTTATGTATTTGAAAATTACTTTAAAATATTGTTTTATATATCAGTGTCAAAATATGATAGACTCAGGATCTTTGTGAAATTAAAATCAGCAATGAAAACTTGATTCTCTTTTACTCTTCATTTACTTTAGCCCATCTTTCATAAATTTATACTAGCTTATTTTTTTTCTTTCTTGGTATCTTTTTTTTTTCTCTTGTAATTTTACAGAGTGAGAAATTATTATGTTGCCGAGTTTCATAAATTACTGACTTTGTTACATGGGAAAATATCTGTTGAGTTACAGTATTTAAGGCTGTTTTGATACTTTTTTATTACTCTGGGAAACAAAATTTACATGTTTAAATTCTAGAATATGAAATATCTATGCTGAACCAGATGTCATGGCTTATGAAAACTGCCTCAATAGAGCTAAGGGTAACCTCTCTGAATCGTCAGCGGTCGCATACCCAGAGGCTCCTACACCTCTTACTGGATGACATGCCAGTGAAACCATACTCAGGTGAGTATTAGTATTTGTTTTATTGTGCTGGTGACTAGTTGTCGTGAAGACAAGCACAAATATGAAGCTTGTGCTTAGTATGTGACTATAGACCAAAACTATTTTCTCACTTTTAGAATTTTTTTTTTCTTAAAACACAAAAATTTTAACTCATCTTATGATTGTCATTTATTATTATTTTAAGCATCCGCATTACACTATAGTCATTACCAATGTTATATACAAAATTGTCAGTGGAGTTTGTCATACTGAGCCAGCATGACCTAAGCTGTTTAAGGATGTATTATTCATGCAAATTAAGCATAAACTTTTAAAATCATCTCATTGGCATGATTGAGTCTTGCCATTTTTGAGCATCTAATTATTCTCTTTACAATTGTGCAGTGGATTCCATAGGGATGGAAAGAATTAGATGAATGCTGGTAGTAAGTCCTCATCAATCTTTGCATTTTAATTATCCATTTGCACAGGGCTCTTTGACGTAGAAACAATGACCTAGAAATAAAATACCTTATGTTTGTTATTTCCAAATAAATGTAGTTTTAAGAGTATGTTCTTCTTTTTCTGATTCAATATTATTGATGTTCCAACAGATGGTGAAGGAGGAATAGAAGATGAAAACAGGTCTGTTTCTGGGTTCCTTCACTTTGACACTGCTACAAAAGGTAATGCCTTTTGAATTTGTAATAAATTTATTTTATAGACATATATTAAAAAAAAAAAACAAACTTCAAGGGATTGTTATGCCTGTGCCTGCAAACTCTGAACTGGTATAGAAAAGTTATGTAAAGGATTATTTGCCACCTGAAAATTTTTTTTTATAATAGGATTATACAACAGGAAAGAAAATATTTTTGTTAATGGATGTATCAGAAATAAAACCAAATTTAGATTCCAATACAGTTTTCAGCTTCTTGGCTATTTTATGCTCTTTCTGAAAATAGCACTGTCTTTGAAAATCAACTGAATATGATGGTTTGCCCTTCTTTTCAATGTCCCAAGTAAAATCAAATTACTTTTTATTATTTCTAGTACGTCGAAAAATTCTAAATATTCTTGACTCGATTGACTTCAGTCAGGAGATCCCTGAGCCTTTGCAGTTGGATTTTTTTGATCGGGCCCAGATTGAACAAGTTATTGCTAACTGTGAACACAAGAATTTACGGGGACAGACAGTCTGCAATGTCAAGGTGAGGGTTGCTTTAAAGTACATATCTGCAGTGTCAAGTGGCTCAGACCTTAAGTCATCAGAAACAAATAGAACCATACAGGTTTTCTTTCTGATAGAGACATTGGTTTAGTAGTTTATAGGAAGGACTGTGGTTTTTGTAAAATATCCCTGAAATAAAACTTAATATATCACACTAACTTCTTGAAAAGGGATACTTAATAGTTTGGTCTGGAAATTGGACAGTGCTCTTGTTAGATTATATATAAAGGTATCTGACACCTTTCCCTTTAGGGCAGTTTATGGTAATTGCTAGGTGTTATTGTTCTACCGGTGTCTGAAATGTCTTATTTTTCTTTCTTTTCCTAATTATCCAGCTTCTTCATAGGGTTCTTGTAGCTGAAGTAAATGCCCTTCAGGGTATGGCAGCCATAGGACAGAGACCTCTACTCATGGAGGTAAGCTCTATTGAGTATGTGTTCGTTTCAACCTTTTAACTACTTAGGTTGCTGGTGAAAAGACTAAAATAGCATATTGACATGTAGTTTGCTAATTATTAAGCTGCCTAAAAATTAAACATTTAGGGATTCTTTCACTTTTGATTTTATAACTTTTATAAACTGAACTATCTGGTATGCTGAAATAAATAACACCTTTTCTGCTAGGCTAGTTAAGGATTTGCAACCTGACCATATTTTGTATTAGACCTCACTTGGTCCCCATCAGTGAGAGAGGAGGGTCATTTGTCATCACAAGTGGAAAGTTACAGGTAGGAGGTCAGATGGGAAGAAACACATGAATGGAGATAACAGCTGGCCAGGCCAAAGCAAGACGCAAAGAAATAAAAGAGATGTCAGGGAAACATGCCATTGAACTTGGAGTTTAGATAATTCTAGTGCTCTAGAGTAAGCAAGTGTAAGTAGATAGGTACAAGGAGAAAGAAGATGGTGTCAAAAAATACATATTTATCTATGCCACCTCTGTCCCCTACCTTTCATGCACATATACCCACACATAGACACCTTATATGTTAATATTTTTTATAGCCCTTGCTACTGAAATAATATGAAAAGATACCTGCTTCCTGGCATGCATGTAGTAGGTTTCCAAATAAATATTTTCTGAGTAACTGACAGATAACTGATCTTATTTGCCTGTTTAACCTTGTGATTCAATTCCTGTGGCTTTAGGAAATAAGCACTGTACTTCAGTATGTGGTAGGAAGAAATAAATTGCTGCAGTGTCTTCATGCAAAACGTCATGCTCTGGAATCGTGGAGGCAACTGGTAGAAATTATACTGACAGCTTGTCCCCAGGACCTCATTCAGGCAGAGGATCGACAACTGATTATTCGTGATATTTTACAAGATGTGCATGATAAGGTGACATACTTCCTAAATTACTTTATACTGCTGAACAAATATGTATCATTTAAACGAATATATTTTGGCACCCTAATTGTTTTCCATTTTCGATTGGGAGTAAAATAGAATTGTGCAATACCAACGTTAAGACTTTCCTTGAGAAAGGGATTAATTGTGTACAGTAGTGGCTCTCAACCAGAGTGTGTGTCTGAATTATCTTGAAAGCTTTGTAAAAATTCACATGGACAGAGCCCACCCCAGACCTACTGAATGTAGTGGTGAGACCATTTATGTGAATTTCAAAAAGAAAACCTCCCTAGAGAATTCTGATAGGAATCCCTTCTGGTTAAGAACACCCATTACCTAACATCATATTTAAATTTCTCTGTATATGTTAGATTCCTTTCTTTCTTTTTTTTTTTTTTTTTTTGACTAATTTCTGTATTCCATTCTTATATTGTTACCATAGTTGACAAGCTAAGTGTATATAAAACTCTTTAATGGGCTGTGTGCAGTGATTCATACCTGCAATCCCAGAACTTTGAGAGGCCAAGGTGGGAGGATCGCTTGAGCCCAGGAGTTTGAGACCAATCTGGGCAACATAGTGAGATTCCGTCTCTACGAGCATGATGGTGTGCACCTGTAGTCACAGTTGCAGGAGGCTGAGGTGGGAAGACCGCCTGAGCCCAGGAGGTCAAGGCTGAAGTGAGCTGAGATTATGCTACTGCACTCCAGCCTGGGTGACAGAGCGAGAGCCTGTCTTCAAAAAAAAAAAAAAAAAAAAAAAAAATGCTATGAAACTTGTTAATGATTATAGCTGAAAGCAGGATTCTCACTATAATTTGCCCTTGTCCTTTAAGATACTGGATGATGAAGCAGCGCAAGAGTTAATGCCTGTGGTCGCCGGGGCAGTGTTCACACTAACTGCTCACCTAAGCCAGGCCGTCCTCACCGAACAGAAGCAAACATCAGTCTTGGGACCAGCAGAGGCCCATTACGCTTTTATGCTTGATAGTTGCTTCACCTCACCTCCTCCAGAAGAGAACCCATTAGTGGGTTTTGCTTCTATTGGAGATTCTTCACTTTACATCATATTGAAGAAACTGTTAGACTTCATTTTGAAGACAGGTTTTTTTCATCTAAATTTTCTATAAATTCTATCTTTTGTATTTGTTTTAACTTTAATTGAGAAAAGATTTTCATTTGACATCTTCCTAATCTCCCTAGGTGGTGGATTCCAACGAGTGAGGACTCACTTGTATGGCTCTCTGCTTTATTACTTACAGATTGCCCAGAGACCTGATGAACCAGACACCTTAGAAGCAGGTAGAATGAGATCAATTCCTAATCTTTTCTGGATTGGGAGATGGTTACTTTAAATTGAAAAAAAAAAATCACTTCTCCATCTTTTGACTAATTACAACTGTAAAAAATGAGTGTTAGTGTAATTTTTAAAGCATTTACTCAAAAGTTGAGGAAGAATGTTTAGTTTTTAAGAATTATGAAGTAGTACATGAGTACTACTTTTAAGAAAACCTTCAAATAATACTTCAGCTTTATATACTTCTGTAACTCCCTCACTTGCCTCAAGTCCGACTGAACAGTATGCTCTACATAGAATGGTCCAATGTCTTTCTTTCCTTTGTGCTACATCAGAGTACTTATCTAGTTGATTCTTTTAAAATATCTTGGCCTGGCATGGTGGCTCACGCCTGTAATCCTAGCACTTTGGGAGGCCGAGGGCGGTGGATCACCTGAGGTCAGGAGTTCAAGACCAGCTTGGCCAATATGGTGAAACCCCACCTCTACTAAAAATAAAAAAATTAGCTGCCATGGTGGCAGGCATCTGTAATCCCAGCTACTCGGGAGGCTGACGCAGGAGAATCGCTTGAACCCAGGAGGCAGAGGTTGCCCAGATTGTGCCACTGCACTCCAGCCAGGGCAACAAGAGCGAAACTCTGTCTCAAAAAGAAACACAAAAGTCTTTGTTATTCATATGGATGAAACGCTTTTTTGCCATTTTCCTTATTTACAGGCATTTCAATTGTTTCTAAATTTTTATTACAAAAATGCTACATCAACTTTTTTTGTATGCCTATATTTCTCAAAAAGGATGCTGCTTAATGGCGGAATTGCCATGTGTAAAAGTATGTACTTTTATTTTAAAAAGATTCAAACGAATGACCTTCTCCAGTATAAACTCATCAATAGTATATATGTATCTTTTTGTACGAGTGAGGTTTTCTTTGGATAAATTCCAAGAAGTGGAATTTCTTGGTCAAAAGTTAGACACATTTAAAATATTGCTAAATGTTGCTTTCTAAAATATAGTTAGCATTTTTAATTGAAACTAATCTTAAGACATGAAAATGTTATTAAGTGTTTGACAGATCAGTATATAATGCTTTATATACTTTATAGACATTTGATGTTCAATCAAGTCATTCAGAGTTATTCTGCCATTTGTTAAGAAGTTGTCAGAGCACCTTCTGATAATGGACTTTCTTTGGGCTCTTCACCTTTGTGAGTGTTATTTTGTATAGACTGTTAAAAACCACTGTGTACATAAGGTTCAATTGATCTCATGATCCTTATGGTGGTTGTATTTTATGCCATACATAGTACCCTACAAGGTAATAATAGCCAAATGGTAGATTGATAGGCATGTAGCACCCACATAAATAATGCATGAGAATATTTGTAAGGTGAGGAAAAATAACAGAATAGTTTAGAGAAGTTTTTTAAGCAAACACAAGCTTCTTTTAAGAAAAGAGATAGTAATGGAATTTCTCCACTCTCAGCACCTCCCACATTTTTCTTTTGTGTGTTTTTTTTAACATTCCATTTAGTTGAATTGGCCAAGTCACCACTTAACCACTAGGTGGGGCTCTACAATAGGCTTTTTATAAGAAGTCATCAAGATGCCAATTTAAAAACTGCTGCTATGTAGTAGTTGGAAAAAATGAGATTAGTTTCAAATACAAGTTATTGCTTTATTTAATGTACTTGTGAAAATTTTTAGAGTCTTACATAAGAGTATGTTTATGGGTCTTACATAAAATGTATGATCATACTGTTCCTAATCATTGTATATTTAAATTACCTTTATAATGGGTGTGCTTTTATTTTTAATAAGTATTTCAACTAAAAAATAGAATAAAAATATCTGATTTTTTTGGAGGCAGATTTTTGTCTACATTGTACCTGATCCTTTCTAGCTAAATTTTCTTTTCTTTTCTTTTCTTTTTGAGACAGAGCTTCACTCTGTAGCCCAAGCTGGAGTGCAGTGGCGTGATCTCAGCTCACTGCAACCTCTGCCTCCTGGGTTCAAGTGATTCTCCTGCCTCAGCCTCCCCAGTAACTGGGATTATAGGTGTGCACCACCATCCCGCGCTAATCTTTTGTGTTTTTAGTAAAGACGGGGTTTCACCATGTTGGCCAGGCTGGTTTTGAACTCCTGTCCTCAAGTGATCCACCCGCCTTGGCCTCCCAAAGTGCTAGGATTATAGGTGTGAGCCACCATGCCTGGCAATTTTAAAAGATCTCAATAAAAGATAAAAGATTGATTAGTGGCTGGGCACAGTGGCTCACACCTGTAATCGCAGCACTTTGGGAGGCCAAGGCAGGCGGATCACGATGTCAGGAGATCGAGACCATCCTGGCCAACATGATGAAACCCCATCTCTACTAAAAATACAAAAATTAGCTGGGCGTGGTGGTGTGCACCTGTAGTCCCAGCTACTCGGGAGGCTGAGGCAGGAGAATCGCTTGAACCCGGGAGGCGGAGGCTGCAGTGAGCCGAGATAGTGCCACTGCACTCCAGCCTGGCAACAGAGCAAGGCTCTGTCTCAAAAAAAAAAAAAAAAAAAAAAAAGAAGAAGAAAAAAGATTGATTAGCAGGATAAATACAGGACGTTGGTTCTCATGGAGTCTTGTAATTCATTTTGATCTCTTTAAGAATGGTTTATCCTTTTCGTGGTACAATTATTATCTTAGTGTTATGAACTATGCATGAAATAGGTGCATTGTGTTATTAGAGTTAACCTGCTTGGACCCACCGGTCAGTGGGCCTTTGTGTACAAGCAGTGATGGAAGGATTTTTTTTTTTTCCTTCTCTCAGCTCATACCTAGCATGTGAGGTATAATTACTCAGTTGTTACACTGATTTCTACTGGAGTGTTTTTTTCTGTTTTAATCCTTTTAGCCAAGAAAACCATGTGGGAAAGGCTGACAGCCCCTGAAGATGTATTTAGCAAATTACAGCGAGAAAACATAGCCATTATTGAAAGTTATGGCGCCGCCCTCATGGAAGTGGTCTGTCGAGATGCTTGTGATGGTCATGAGATTGGAAGGGTAAAGCAACCTTATTTAGTATTGTAATTGAATAAGTATTTTGACTTATTAAGGTATAAACTGATTGACGGCTGGGTGTGGTACCTCATGCCTGTAATCTCAGTGCTTTGGAAGCCTGAGATGGGCGGATTTCTTGAGAGTAGGAGTTTGAGACTAGCCTGGGCAACATGGTGAAACCCCATCTCTACCAAAAATACAAAAAATTAGCCAGCCATGGTGGCATGTAACTGTAGTCCCAGTTACTTGGGAGGCTGAGGTGGGAGAATTGCATGAGCCCAGGAGGCAGAGGTTGCTTGCGGTGAGCTGTGATTGAGGCACTGCACTCCAGCCTGGGCTACAGAGTGAGACCCTGCTGCAAAAAATAAAATAAAATAAATTGATTCAACTTTTAATAATGTATGTTACATGTTAAGAATTATTTTTTATTATGTAGTGTATTTTCTTATTTGCTATAATTTGTGACTTCTATTTTATTTATTCATATGTTATGTTAGAATCTTAATTCAGAATTGCCTTTCAGAATTATCTTCTTGCTAATTTTGAGGTTGACTGGTAGAAACAACAGAAACGCTGCTTAATAAAGATCTTTGGTTAAGAGAATGCTGAATAAATTGCCTTGTACTGAATATATCTTTGCGTAATTGCTTTGTGGAGAATTTGCATTTATATTTCTTATACAGTATGGTAGCACACTGGTAATGATGCGGTGAGAAGATAACTTCTTCTTAATGGAAAATTATGTAGCAAAGTTATATAGCAATTAAATCATGTTTTTGAAGACCATAGGAAATAGGATTTTTAAAAATAAACTGTGATAACCTTTTAGTTACTTTTTTTGTTTGTTTGTTTGTTTTTGAGAAGGAGTCTCTCTCAGTCGCCCAGGCTGGAGTGCAGTGGCGCGATCTCAGCTCACCGCAAGCTCCACCTCCCGGGTTCACGCCAGTCTCCTGCCTCAGCCTCCTGAGTAGCTGGGACTGTAGGCGCCCACCACTATGCCTGGCTAATTTTTTGTATTTTTAGTAGAGATGGGGTTTCACTGTGTTAGCCAGGATGGTCTCGATCTCCTGACCTCGTGATCCGCCCGCCTCAGCCTCCCCAAGTGCTGGGATTACAAGCGTGAGCCACCACGCCCGGCCACCTTTTAGTTATGTTTTAGAAATTTAAAAATATTTGTATGCATAGAAAAAATACTGGTAGGAGACAGACCAAAATGGATGAACTGTATTGCATAGAAAAAATACTGGTAGGAGACAGACCAAAATGGATGAACTGTATTTATCAGATTGTATAGTTATTACTTTTTTTTTCTTTTCTTTTCTTTTCTTTTCTTTTCTTTTTTTTAGGCAGAGTCTTGCTCTGTCGCCCAGGCTGGAATGCAGTGGCGCGATCTCGGCTCACTGCAACCTCTGCCTCCTGGGTTCAAGCAATTCTTTGCCTCAGCCTTCCGAGTAGCTCAGATTACAGGTGCCCACCACCACGCCCAGCTAATTTTTTTTGTATTTTTAGTAGAGATGGAGTTTCACCATCTTGGCCAGGTTGTTCTTGAACTCCTGACCTCGTGATCCACCCGCCTCGGCCTCCCAAAGTGCTGGGATTACAGGCAGTGAGCCACCGCGCCCGGCCTAATTTTTTTAATGGCCAGGCTTGTCTCAGACTCCTGACCTCAAGTGCTCCACCTGCCTCTGCCTCCCAAAGTGTTGGGATTACAGGGGTGAGCCACTAAGCCCAGCCTAGTTATTACTTTTCTGTGTTTTCTGTAATGAGCATTATAAAACTTCACAGTGAGAAAAAACAGCTGTTAAAAAAATTTCTTTTCTCTAACAAGCAATGTTAGAGTCTACTAAAATATATCTAATGCTACTATTTTAACGTGTTAGGTTTTGTTTTGGAAATACATCTTTACCTGAGAGCTTTCCTTTATTGATAAATTGAGGTTCTGGATCCATAGTTTTTAACTTCTCAAAAAAAAAAAAAGGAAATTTTATTGCAAGTAACATTCTCTTTATGAAAAAAATTCTTCATATTTCATATCTGATGTCAGATAAAGTCAGTTACTGTTGTTGATTTTGGTAGCATCTACATGTTTTGGACTTTAATTTATTCTTCCTTCAGATGCTGGCCCTGGCTCTACTTGATAGAATTGTCTCTGTGGATAAACAGCAGCAGTGGCTTTTGTATCTTTCTAACAGTGGCTACTTGAAGGTCCTCGTAGACAGCTTGGTAGAAGATGACCGTACTTTGCAGAGCTTACTCACGCCACAGCCTCCCCTTTTAAAAGCACTTTATACTTATGAATCTAAAATGGTAAGGCTTTCTAGACATTTGATGTTAGATCAAGAAGTCATTTTCTCTTGGCTATAGATGTTTTAAAGAAAATTAATGTGGCATACATTTTGAATATTTCTATCATAAGCTGGAATCCTTTTTTAAAGGAGTTTTAAACTTTGGAATCTTCCTAGTGTGCAAAAGATGGGTGAAATGGTCCTCAAAGGGATAGCTAGATAATGGGACTGCTGCTTCCCTCACTCACTCAGGTTGCTTATGATGGCAGTATGACAACCAGTGCTCCATAAGGACAGAGCAAAATTGTCCTCTCACAATACAATTTAGACTATAGTAGTTGCCTATTGAAAATTTCCATGCAGATATGCTAGTTCTATTCTAAACACAGCATTTTCAAGATAGTATATAATTCATCGTTTCTTTGCCTGCAAATCTGTTTTAATTTCTTTTTCCTCCTGGTTAAAAGGATCACAAATGTTACAATAATAGAAGCACTGAAGTTTTAGATTCTTCATTTACTCCTTTTTCCTCCTTCATTTATTTAACAGGTATTTATTAAATACCTGCAAAACGGCAGACATGGCACTAGGTACTAGAGACACAGCTGTTAGCAAAACAGACAAAATTCCTTGCCCTCCGTGGGCCCACATGATAATAACAGGACCCACACTGTAAACGAATACTTGAATCATGCAAGCTACTGTCTGTGGGCACTTTAGATATGTTGAACACTGAGTCCTCATGAAAATCCTAGGAAGAAAGTGGTATAATGTAACCTGTCACTAGCCCAGATTTCTTTTCAGTGATAACTAAGGATGAGAAATTTGCCATGAGAGTGTTGCACTTTTCTCTGAGGCCCTTGGACATGATTTCAGCACTGATGATTTTTCTTTTGTAACTCCTCAGGCATTTCTCACAAGAGTGGCAAAGATACAGCAGGGTGCATTAGAGCTGCTAAGATCAGGGGTGATTGTGAGACTAGCTCAATGCCAAGTCTATGACATGCGCCCAGAAACGGACCCACAGAGGTAAGTGTCTATATAGATTAATTTGGTTAAACTCCCAGTAAAGGATTATTAAGGGAAAAAAAAATTCCAAACATAATTTTGCCGCTTAGCAATTCTCTTTCATCTTGGTGTGGGTTTTTGTGGTCATACTGTGCCCCTGTCATTTACTAATAAATGGAAGTTGCTACTAGGGAAAAAGTAGGTAGGGGTGGGAGAGAATTTAGTAAGTGTGTACTTGCCCAATGTTATTATTTTGTTCAATTGAAATACTTGTTTGCAGTTACACTATCTTTTAAAGAGTTGTAGTAAAATTATAATTTGTTATGGATTTCCTGTTCCGGATGATTTGAATAGAATTTCAGATTATATATATATTTTTTCTGATTTCAATATTTTGCTTACTGCTTGCTAATTCAAAAGCTTCAAATGGAATTGTTTTCAAGTTTCAAGCTTTTCAGCTGATTTCTTAGTTTCACATTCAATTTGAATGTGGAAAATTTGATTTGATTTTCTTTTTTGTTTACATGACTACAGCATTGTTAGGCAGACAGCATACCTTCCTAGAAGTAAATAATACTTAGTTTGAGTTTAGTAATTGTTTTAAAAGGATCTATTAGCAACTTGAATGTTTGAATTTTTAAGGCTTAACTACAGAACTATTTTACCTCCAGGGAAAAACATTTATTTTTGTATTGCGGTCTAAAGTTTCAAACATGAGAGTTACTACTTTCACCTTAGGTAAAGTGGGTTGAGTTAAATACTCTTTAGTTCAGGCATGCTATTATCACTTGTCTGTGCAAAGCCTCTCTCTTATTTTCATATTCTGCTTTCATTCCCCCTCAATAGGCAGCCATTTTTTTGGTCTAAAAATTTAAATATAAACATTTACAATAAATATTAGCTTATTAATATGATGTTCTGAGACCTACTCTTAAAGGTTAAGTGATTTTACAGCCTCATTTTAACTCTTAAATCTTGTTTTATTTTTATACAGATTGAGCTTCTCTAATCTGAAAATCTGAAATCTGCAGTGCTCCTAAATCCCAAACTTTCTGAGTGCCAATATGACGCTCAAAGGTGCCCATTGGAGCAATTTGGATTTTGGATTTTCAGATTAGGGATGCTCAACCAGTAAGTATGTATAATGCAAATATTTCAAAATTCAAAAAAATCTGCAACACTGCTGGTACCAAGCATTTTGGGTAAGTGGTACTCACCCTATACAATAGGCAGCATAGTGGATTTTTGGCTTGGGTAGAGGAGAGAGAATTTTAGGGAAAGTAGCTTTTTAAGTCTGTTTCTTACTTACAGCCTATATGGCCCAAGGAAGCATTTAGAGAAGAATAAAAGTGTTTTGGAAGTTTCAAGCATTATCTTGTCAAATTACATAGGTTTTCCTTGATAAGATTTTTCAGAATTCAAATAACTGTTTTTACTAACTAAGCTATGAGTTTAGGAAGGCACATCTTTCTTTGGACCGCGGATGTATATATGGGATGCAGAGTACTCACTAGTAGCTTCACATCTTAATCAGCCGGCTCTGATTTATTTGCCATATCAATGTTAAGGAATTGCCGAGAGTATACCTTAATTCTTGGAATGTTTTCTCCTTGTTTGGTTGAAATAAATCAAGCATGTTTGGCATGAGAGACCCTCCAATGTTCATCCCTACCCCAGTGGATCGCTACCGCCAGATTCTCCTCCCAGCTCTCCAGCTGTGCCAGGTCATCCTCACATCTAGTATGGCCCAGCACTTGCAGGCAGCAGGACAGGTAAGGTGAACCCTTTGTTTAGATATTGTCTAGAGCAAAATCCTCATTTTACAAGTACAGAAACCTTACACATAGAACACTTAAGTGAATTTACGTTAGTCCTAATGTTTGTGGCAGAGCAGGGTAGAGAAAATAGGCCCCTGTACTTTGTTCTTAACTACACTGGTCCATTTTTATACTGTTGTTTGAATGAAACACTGTAGCTAATTAATAGAATCACGAGACAGAAAACAAGAGATTGAAATATGTTCTTCTATAAAAGAAAGCAGTTATTGTGATAGGAGTAAGCTGGCTTCTAAAATGTAATTTAACCAGGTATCTATTGAGAGAGGGCTATGCTAGGCCTTGCAGGCTGGGCATGGTGGCTCACGCCTGTAATCCCAGCACTTTGGGAGACTGATAGATGATAATACTGCATTTGTATATGATAGAGAATGAAATAATTTAAATGAGTGATTTTGCTGTCAAAATTTTTTTAAACACTAGAAATTAGTTTTATTTTGATTGCTTTTCAGTGAAACACTAACATTCCAACACATATTTTTTTAAAAATTAATATTATATGTAATTTAGCCTTTCACTGATTAATTAGGCTTTTCATTATGAATCTACAACTTTGTATTGCTTTATTGTATTTTGGAACTGTGTCCTAAAACACTTTGATTTCTGGTAATTTTTTCTATTTTCTCTACCATCAGGCCTTAGGCCATCTCACCAAGGTAGATGCTGCTGTTCTAAAGTGGCACCTTATTTTATACCATAGCAATCTGGGTTGACATCCTACTTCTTTTAGTCCTATGTGGTCTTCAAGTTAGTACTTTTTAAAACTCTGAGACTTTGGCTGTCTTCTCCGAGATTGAGATTAAGATTTTTTAGTAGAAGTGTGACATTATGATATAAGACGCTGGTTCCCTAACACCAATCTTGTATTGACTGAAGCAGAATCACCTGAGGAGCCTCTTAGAGAAGCACAGATGACTGAGTTCTGTGACCAGCCATTATAAGCTCAGGCTAGGAATCTTTATTAAACAACAAAAATGATCACAATTCTGAGTGATTCACATCCTTGGCTTGTTTTGGCATATAGTCTGCCTTTAAAAAGTTTGTAAGCTAGTTGAGATATTCCTAAGTGAAAATACTGAAAGAGGACTCCATGAGTGTACACTATAAAATGCCAAAGTGGAAAGGTAGAGTTGGGAGGTCAGGATTTATATCTCCTTTTTTTAACCGCATCAAAAGGAGAGTTATGGCCAGGTGTGGTGGCCCATGCCTGTCATCTCAGCACTTGGGGAAGCCAAGGTGGGAGGATCACTTTAGCCAGGAGTTTGAGCCCAGCCTGGGCAACATAGGAAGACCCTATCTCTCTCTCTGTCTCTCTTTTTTTTTAAATTTTTTTTGAGACAGAGTCTCGCTTCGTCACCCAGGCTGGAGTGCAGTGGCACGATTCCAGCTCATTGCAACCTCCACCTCCCAGGTTCAAGTGATTCAAGTGCCTTAGCCTCCTGAGCAGCTGGAATTACAGGTGTGCACCACTACACCTGGCTAATTTTTGTATTTTTAATAGAGATGGCATTTCGCCATGTTAGCCAGGCTGGTCTTAAACTCCTGACCTCAAGTGATCTACCCACCTCGGCCTCCCAAAGTGCTGGGATTACAGGCGTGAGCCACCATGCCTGGCTCCTATCTCTATCTCTATTATAATAAAAATGAATTTTTTTAAAAAAAGAATTAGACAAAAGCTTTTATGTGATTTCCCCATGTCATGCTAGTTACCCTTTCATAGAACAGCTTCTTGAATTCACTAGTCATTTTTATACCCACTTATATTAAATTCTTACTCTAGTTCATTTGGCCAAACAGTAAAGAAAACAGGGGTCAGATAATAGTTTTCATACAGTAGTTCTGAGTTATATTCTTCTACAGTAGTCTCCAAATGTATTAATTTATAAGCTTTAAAATAATCCTTTAGTCTTGTGAATTTTAAATGTTTACTTCCTGAAGAAATAAATATGTAAGTGCAGAAAACAATTGCTTATCTGTTACTCATCCTCACTTATTGTGAGGTTGAGTATTGTATTATTGAGTATTATTGTAATGTTGAAGGTTACTTCCTTCAACATTATTTATAAAATGAATTATGCATTTATATATAATTTTCTACTTCTACCTCTGTTTTTTCTGTTCCTCTTCCTTTTCAATGGCTTAGGTATTGCAGTTTCTTATTTCACATTCTGATACCATACAAGCAATTCTGCGCTGTCAGGATGTTAGTGCTGGGTCTTTGCAGGAATTGGCTCTGCTGACAGGAATTATAAGTAAAGCAGCACTTCCTGGTGAGTTGATTATGTTGAAAGGATTTTTAATAATTCTTTAAAGACTGACATAAATTAATAGAATGAGTTTGTTACTTTGCAGCTATATATGACTTATTTGAAATTGGTACTGCTAACAGAGCCTTTATTTATGTAATAAGTTTATGTTTATAAAATGATACACGCTTGGCTGGGTGTGGTGGCTCATGCCTGTGATCTCATCACTTTGGAAGGCTGAGGCAGGAGGATTGCTTGAGGCCAAGGGTTCAAGACCAGCCTGGGTAACATAGAGATACCCTGTCTCTACAAAAAAATTTTAAAAATTAGCTGGGTGTTGGGACATTCACCTGTGGTCCTGGCTACTTGGGAGGTTGCGGTAGGAGGGTTACTTGAGTTGGGAAGGTTGAGACTGCAGTGAGCCAAGATTATGCCACTGCACTCCAGTCTGGGCAACAGAACAAGACTCCATCTCTGTTTGTTTTTTTTTTTTTAAGATATAGGCTCATTATAAAAATATTCAAAAGGCGATAACTAGCACTCAAAATCTCACCACCTAGAAATTACCAAATGTTGACATTTGATAAATTTTCAAACATTGCTTTATGTGTACGTACATATGAGAGAGGGAGGGGGAGAGAGAGAAAGAAAGCAACAGAGACATACAGAGGCAACTAATGACAATAGGATGACCTTTTACATGCTGTTTTAAAAAACAAATATTTAATTTTACATGAATTTATTTTTTTATTATACTTTAAGCTCTAGGGTGCATGTGCCCAACATTCAGGTTTGTTACATAGGGATACATGTGAATTTTACATGAACACAGACAAAAATCTAATTGAAGAGAAATGAAAGGAATTGCCAAATTCCAGACAAATGTTTCTTTACTACTAGAGTATGTCACCTTTTAAAAGATCACTGTGAGTAAGGAAAAAAACATTATGAAACATTATTAAGATACTTTGGTTACTTTCCCCCCTTACAATTTCTTTACTACATGTAAATTTTAGAATCAGTTAACTCCCTGATGGGAAAGATGAAATGATGACTTCTTCTACACTTCCTCTTCCACCCTCAGATGATGTTTGCTTATATCATTTTAACCTTGTCAGGTTTTGTAACATTTACATCTATTATGCAACCATAATATCCTCAGCTACTTAGTTTTAGTTGTATATTTACATGGATTCACTGCAAAACACCAGTTGTGTTCCCCACCATGGTGTCACCATTCACGAGTTCTTTCTTTTGATTTATCTCTTGGTATTTTTAATTTGTACTGAGGTTCCTTCCCTCAAGAAAAAGCATGCTGTCTTTTATTCCCGAAATTCTCTAATGTTTAAGAATGTCTAAAGGTTGTCTTTGTTCTTTAATGACAGGACAGCCGATTATGATTTTCTTTTGCTTCAAATATGTAATATAAATGATAGTAGCTGGCATTTATTAAGCATGTATGTGCCAGGTACTGTTTTAAATACTTGACATGTTAACTGATTGGAAGACACAGCAGTCTTATGAGGTAGAACTGTCATTATCCACATTTTACAGCTGAGGAGGCTGAGGCACAGGGAGGTTAACCTGTCCAAAGTCACACAGATAACACTGGATAGTATAGAGTTTCCCAGGCAGTAGGTGTTTTGAATCTATATATGTAACTACTAGGCTACACTACCTCCATTTTTATGTTGCTTTGGAGATGTCTGAGGTAACCTCTGAATCCACCCTATAATCCCCAATATTTTTTTTTGTCTGGGCTGTCTTGGTGGCTGAGCCCTCTGGGTTGAGTGAAGTTGAGAGTTGGCCAGGGCTAAGTACAGTGCCGGCTGAGTTACTTGGAGCCTGTGCTTCTTCCAAGGAGATCCCAGGATCTATTCCACCCAGCCTGTGGTGTGCTTCGTTCACCAGTTCATTCCAGTGTCCTAAGATGATCCCAAGGCAGGCCACCCTTCTTGCCTCTACTAAGGTCCTGTAGTGTTGTGGGGTGGAACTCCTAATGGTTTTTCCTTTGATTTTTTTCCAGGACTTAACTAATTACTCTCAATGTACTTCTGTAAATTGCAGTGTCTCCATGAGATTTTTTCTCATCAGCACATATAGCTCCTGCCCATTCTTTTTAATTGACCGCCTGGTTTTCCAGTTGTGAGATAGTTAACCAGACTCTTGTTTTATTTGTTTGTTTGTTTTTGTTTTTATTTTTGGGGGGACAGGGTCTCATTCTTGTCACCCAGGCTGGAGTGCAAAGCTGCAATTGTGGCTCTCTGCAGCCTCGACCTATCTGGCTCAAGTGATCCTCTCACCTCAGCTTCTCAAGTAAGCAGGACTACAGGCACATGCTGTCATACCAAGCTAATTTTTTATTTTTTGTAGAGACAGGGTCTTGCTATGTTGCCCAGGCATTCTCAAACTCCTGGCCTCAAGCATTCCTCCTACCTCAGTCTCCCAAAGTGCTGCGATTACAGGCATGAGCCACCATGCCTGGCCTATTTGTTTGTTTTAGAGACTGGGTCTTACTCTGTCACCCAGGCTGGAGTGCAGTGGCATGATCATAGCTGGAACTCCAGAGCTGAGCTCAAATGATCCTCCTGTCTCAGCCTCCCAAGTAGCTGAGAATACAGCACACACCACCATGCCTAGCTAGTCCTTTGTTTTTTAATCAGATTCTATGACATGTTGACTGTTTCCAAGCTTCTTAAAATTTTAAACAGTATGGCATTTAATAACTGTGTGTGTATATGTGTGTGTGTACTTATCTATTTATCTCTAGCTATGTATTTACATATGCATTCATAAACATTTTTGTACATTTGTTTTTATTTTTATTACTTTTTTAATTTTTAATTTTTTGTTGTTGTTGAGACAAGGTCTCACTATGTTGCCCAGGCTGGTCTTGAACTCCTGGCCTCAAGCAATCATCCCATCTCAGCTCTCCAAAGTGTTGGGATTACAGGCATGAGCCACTGAACCCGGCCCCATTTTTGTCCATTTGAACTGATAGACTTGATAAATTCCTGGCAGTACTTTATCAGAAATATAGGTGCTTAACATTTTTGTTAAAAATAATACCAAATATCCTCCCAAACTTTTGAAAACACTTTTAAACAAGTTATACTCCTATCAACCCTGTTGTGTACAGTGCAGCCCTGTATTATCCTATAATTTGCTATAATTTATGCACGTTTGTCTTGAATGCTCCCATTAGATTGCAGTTCTGTTTGTAACTTTGTATCCCCCATGCTGCCTAGCCCACTACGGTGTATGTTGTACCTCCACAAATCTTATCAGCAGATTTATTTTGTTTCTGTGACTCACAGATATATGTATTTTTTAATTTTATTTTTTCAAATAAAGACGAGGCCTCACTATGTTGTCCATGCTGGTTTCAAACTCCTGGACTCAAGCAGTCCTCCCACCTCAGCCTCCCAAAGTGCAGATGTGAGCCACCATGTCCAGCTGGCTCACAGATATTCTGAAAAGTATTTTGGAGTTGAGAGTGACTGATATACATAGAATAGTTAGATGGCATTTAGCAGAAAGATCTTACAGAACCTGAGAATTGGAAATCCTTTTAAATTGAGGCAGCAGTTGACATTCAGGGGAAAGTGAACTTTGGAACAGCAATACCTGGTGCAGAGTTCAGCAAGTTTGAGGACAAAGAGGAAAAAGTCTTAGTTTCATGATATTGTTAGGTGCAAAATCAAGGTTTCAAGGAGTTCAGATAGGAAAGGAGGGCATAAGAATTATGAATACAAGCAGCAACTGAAGAAAAACTTTCAAAACTTGATACTAACCAAGTTTTTGTTTTGTTTTGTTTTGTTTTGTTTTGGAGTACAAGAAAGACTTTAGCCTATTTTCAAATAGGAAAACTCTTCTGTGGCAGGGTAGATTTTAGTATGTTAGAAGGGAAAGCGATTCTGGGAGGAGACTCTCAGAGGAGCTGAAGGTGGGACGGGATAGGCTCTTGGGAAGTGGTGAGGAACAGGTGGAGGTATGACGAGCCTGAATGTACCAGATGATAGGATTTTCTGTCAGTTTGTGTTGAGGGCTGAGCTAATCTAAAAAGAGGAGGACTTGTCATGAGGAGAGAAGGATCAGGTTCTTGGTTATGTGCTATGGAGTCTATGCTTGGAAGTGAGTACGAAGTGAGTTAAAGGAATCTGAAAACACATAGGAAGTTTGAGTGGCCAGGATAGGTTTAGGTGTGTATTCCTCAGCATGATTAGTGATGGAACAAGGAAACAAACTGATGCGGAGAATGATATGTTACGGTCACTTGCAGGCTCATTAGAAATCAGGAGAGGCTATGGCACTATTAGAGGTGGGTCATTTCGATTTAGGAATTTTGTAACGGGTCCAAACTAAGAAGTTGAATGGAAATGTTTTTGTTTTCTTTGTAAATTGTACTTTGCCTAGGGGAAAAGAAAAAGCAAATTATGTATATTTAGAGGTGTTAAAAAGAAATGCATTTTATTCTTACTGTTTCATATTCTAAAAACTCCTTTATGAGAAAGTAATTTAGAAAATTACTTTTATCATTATAAAAAAATTAGATTTTTCTTGAAAACTAAAAATGCCTTTTAAGATCATTTCACTCTGCATTTTCGATTGGCTTTGAATGCACATGTACCGGTGCTGTTATTAATAAATAACAGGTACTTACAGTCTTTGTAAAATCATAGTTCTCAAAACTTTTTTATGGCAAGCATATCTGTTCATGCACATAAAGAATATAAAATATTAGAACCTCTCTTCCTAGTTTTTAATGTTTTTGTTTATTATAATATGTTTTAAAGCATTCTACATTTTATAGGGATATTAAGTGAACTTGACGTTGATGTAAATGAAGGGTCTCTAATGGAGCTACAGGGACATATTGGAAGATTCCAGGTAACTGATTCTTATTTCTTTAAATAGCAGTTATAAGACATGTTACAAAATATACCATCCTCCCCATTGTGCTCCCTAGATTTGGGAAACCCCTTTCAACTGTTTTGGTTCTTTGGTTTTTCTAAATAATATGCTTACATTACTGCTTCTTGATTTTCCAATTTTAGTAATCATCTGTTGACTTTCCATTGTTGGGGGATGGGGAGGAGATGAGAATTTAGATGTTTTTACTCCTTTTCTTCCATCATACAAGGTATACATTTCCCATAACACCCCCTGAAACTCAATATAATTACATCACAGTTTTGGTTACATTAATATTTAGTGTTATATTATTATGACTGTGTAAATGTCATTTGTGAATAAGCCAGGAGCAGACTGTTTGCCCTAGAGTTTTCTTCTTTATTTGCTTGGTTTTTATGTACTTATTACTAATTTATCCCCAGATTCTTTACAAGCTCTGTAATCTCCTCTCAATATGTTCTGACATATTAGTTTGTCAATTAGATATTTTATCAGTCTTTCTGGGAGCCTCTTGGCCTGGTTTGATCTGAGCATCTTTACTTTTTATTGACTGCAGAGTAATTATATTTATGTACTAGCGTTTATATTCCATTGTTTTTGATGCAGCGATTTTCTTAACTAGTCCTTTTTTCATGAACTGTTTTTCAAGATTTCAAAAGAAAAATGCTAGTATTAGCATTTTTGTGTACATATTATACTCTGGATTAAATAACACATGGTATCACTGGGACCGAAGGTATACACATAGTACATTTTGACATCATAATTGTCAAACAGCATTCCAGAAAAGATTGTACTCTCACCAACAAAACCCAAATACTTTGGGTTTTTTAAGTCATCTTTCATTGGTATGGAGGAAGACACCTCTTTGATGGATCTTTCATAAAGTGAGCTTCGGAAATGCTTGAGTGCATCTATTTTATCTGTAAGAGAAGCGGCAAACACACATTTATAAATGTTAAACATAGATATAACTATCTTGGCAAAATAAGTTTATATTATAGTCTCATTAATATGTTTTGCCTTATCCAAACTTACAGCGGCCGGGTGGGATGGCTCGCTCTTGTAATCCCAGCATTTTGGGAGGCCGAGGTGGGTGGATCACTTGAGGCCAGGAGTTTGAGACCAGCCTGGTGAACATGGCTAAACTCCATCTCTATTAAAAATACAAAAATTAGCCATGTGTGGTGGTGCACGCCTGTAGTCCCAGCTACCTGGGGGGCTGAGGCACAAGAATTGCTTGAACCTAGGAGGCAGAGGTTGCAGTGAGCTGAGATCAGACCATTGTACTTCAGCCTGGGCAACAGAGTGAGAGACTGTCTCAAAAATAAATAAATAAAATAATAAGACATTGTATATTATGTGCGTGTATAGCTCTCTATATATCTAAATCTGTATATGGTATTACCAATTTTTAAAATACATGTTTCATTTAAAATACATTTATTATGTGCAGAACATTGTGCTAAGCACTTTAAATATAATACCATGTCTCAGGGAATCCTGACAGCCATCTTATAAGATAGGAATTGTTATTACCACTTTAGAAATGTGAACATACAGGCGTGAGAAATTAAATAACTTATTCCAGGTCACGGAGCAAAAAGTTGTACCTGTTATTGGAACCCATGTCTCTAATTTGAAAGCCATCGGCTAACCTCTAGATATACTGCCAATATTGAAAAGCTTGTCCTTTCTCTTTGAGAACCATGGGAAATACTGTATTCTCAGGTGAGAAGTATTAACATTTGAAGCTGGGGACATTTGCGTTTATCTTCCAAGGTGACCTGTGTGTTTGTAACCCCTTTATGAAGTCCCTGGGAGCAACCACAGGAGTAACAGCTTTTAGATTTGTGCCTTGGTAGACAAAATTATCACAAACGTGTCCATCTTGTGACTGCCCTCTCATTTTGCTTCTCTTTTGTTTATAAACTTGTTTTTCATTTAATGAGTATCTTCCAAAGAATTAATACTACTTTGATATAATGCAGAAAGTTATTTGGCAAACATTTAGATGATACTGGGATTTATTGCTTTAAAAAAAATGGTACTCTTTTCATCTGTTAGCTACCAATCAAATACCTTTGCAAAAAGTTGAATTTTAATAATGCTACTTTTAGTTGGCTCAGTTTTAAGTAAGATATTAGATGCCTTAAGGAATGATTCCATTCTCCACTGAGTTTTTCTTGTTTCTATCCCTCAAGAAAGAGAGGTTACTAATTTTAAATACATTTAACAAGATATCTTTTTCTTTCTTAGCGCCAGTGCTTAGGACTACTAAGTCGCTTTGGTGGCTCTGACAGACTGCGTCAGTTTAAATTTCAAGACGATAATGTGGAGGGAGATAAAGTAAGCAAGAAAGATGAGATTGAACTGGCTATGCAGCAGGTAAGAGGGGCAAGAACCATATGACTTCTCTAAGGTTTTTATGTTTTTGGGAAACGTTGATAAAAATAACAGATGTGGGCCTGGTACGGTGGCTCACACCTATAATCCCAGCACTTTGGGAGGCCAAGGCGGGTGGATCACCTGAGGTCAAGAGTTGAAGACCATCCTAGCCCACGTGGTGAAACCTTGTGTGTACTAAAAATACAGAAAAATTTAGCTGGGCATGGTGGCACATGCCTGTGGGCCCAGCTACTTGGAGTGGCTGAGGCAGGAGAATTGCTTGAACCCAAGAGGCAGAGATTGTAGTGAGCCAAGATCACGCCACTGCATTCCAGCCTGGGCAACAGAGGCAGACTCCATCTCAAAAAAAAAAAAAAAAAAAAAAGAATACATAGATGTGAGTCATTTTACAAATTGATTTATAACCTTTTCTTCTTCAAATCTCGATTTTCATGCTAATTAAGACATTTCAGGGTCTTAACATTTTTGTTACTGCTGTTTTTTGATTATAGATTTGTGCCAATGTAATGGAATATTGCCAATCGCTCATGTTACAGAGTTCCCCTACCTTCCAGCATGCTGTGTGTCTCTTCACTCCTAGCCTTTCAGAAACAGTTAATAGAGATGGACCACGGCAAGGTGAGCTTAGTTTTTTATTCTGTATTGAAGGAACTAAGTTGCTATGGTTATGACATAGCTCTCCAGCGTGGTTCCAGTAAGATGCAGTATTTTCTTTTAAGTGTCATTAATGGGAAACATTTTAAATAAGTTTTAAAGTTGAGCGGGAGGTATTATTATTAGACCTATGTACAAGACTGGAGAGAATAGAGAAATTCAAGATTTACTGAGAGTAAATCTAGAGGAACCATGTTTTGAATAGCACTTGAGGGCTCAAAGGATCTAAATTGGGGAGTAAGGTGGCTGGGTGAAAAAGATGAAAATACAACAAACAGTTTTATATGTTAAATCATGTTAAGCTGAATTCAGTGTCTAAACTGGGTTTTTTATTATAGCTCCAAATTTCTATAACATAACGAAATACAATTTAGATACTAATTAGGCCAACTTACCCTGTGATGCTTTAATGATTCAGTAGGGAATGTTTGAATATGGGGCAGGATAATGGGTAAAGCTGTTATCCTATGGAACACTCAGAAGAAAAAGCCCATTAGTATCTTGGTGGGGATAATGGAATTGACTGTTGGTGATTTCAGGAAGTCTTTGTTTGAGATCTGTGAGAAAAATTTTGTCACATTTGTCACATTTTCGTCTTCTTCAAGATCTTACTATCCCTGAAAATTACTTAATCACAAAAAATATGTGTTAAGTAGAATAATAGTATATTATTATATTATATAGTATATATATATAGTGTATATATATACTATATATAGTATATATAGTGTATATATATACGCTATATATATAGTATATATATTATATTATAACACAAAAAATATGTGTTAAGTAGAATAATAGTATAAAATGACATTATGAAAAATATATTAGTGGCAGGGTGTGCGGTTGCTTACGCCTGTAATCCTAGCACTTTGGGAGGCAGAGGCAGGCAGATAAACTGAGGGCAGGAGTTCAAGACCAGCCTGGCCAACATGGTGAAACCCTGTCTCTGCTAAAAATACAACAAGTTAGCCAGGTGCAGTGGCGCGTGCCTGTAATCCCAGGTACTCTGGAGGCTGAGGCAGGAGAATCGCTTGAACCCAGGAGGCGGAGGTTGCGGTGAGCTGAGATCACACCACTGCACTACAGTCTGAGCTACAGAGTGAGACTTTGTCTCAAAAAAAAAAAAAAAAAATAGTTTAACCCAAAGGATTATAAATCATTCTACTATAAAAACACATGCACACATGTTTATTGCAGCACTATTTACAATAGCAAAGACTTGGAACCAACCCAAATGTCCATCAATGATAGACTGGATAAAGAAACTGTGGCACATATACACCATGGAATACTATGCAGCCATAAACAAGAATGAGTTCATGTCCTTTGCAGGGACATGGATGAGGCTGGAAGCCATCATTCTCAGCAAACTAACACAGGAACAGAAAACCAAACACCACATGTTCTCACTCATAAGTGGAAGTTGAACAATGAGAACACATGGCCACAGGGAGGGGAACATCACACACCAGTGCCTGTCGGGGGATAGGGGGCAAGGGGAGGGAGAGCATTAGGACAAATACCTAGTGCATGTTTGGCTTAAAACCTAGATGACAGGTTGATAGGTGCAGCAAACCACCATGGCTCATGTATACCTATGTAACAAACGTACACATTCTGTACATGTATCCCAGAACTTCAAGTTAAAGAAAAAAAGAAAAATATATTAGTTTAGCAACATTCAACCTTATCCTATATAAATTATGCTAAGAAGTTTGTTAGACAAATTCTATTATAAAATGTCCTAGCTAGTAGTATTAAATTTGTTGTTGTTGTAATTTATGTACAACAAAATTCACCCATTTTAGGTATACAGTTTGAATGCTTTTTGGTAATTATATAAAGTTGGGTAACCATCACCACAACCAAAATACAGAACAATTCCCTGTTCCTTAAAGATTTCTTCTTGCCTTTGATTGCATTTGATTGTTTCCTTCCACCCCGGCCCAGGCATCTACTATTCTGATTTTTGTCACAAGAGTTCTGCCTTCTCCTACCAGTGTCTGCTTCTGTTTGTATTATGTCTAGGCTTTTTCGTTTTATGCCATGGATGCGGGAGAAGAGTACTGACTGGTAGAATCTTAGTTTGTCATATTAAGACAAACTAAGTCCTTAATAGCTAATAAAATAACCTTTATTTAAGGGTATCTTTCAGTGATTGAAAGGGAGTAGTCTTAGGTGACAGGATGTCTTAAAGAAACTGGGGAAGTAGCTACAAAGATTTGTAGTTCTATTTTATAGAGTAAAATAGTTAAATTAGACTGGACATGTAAAATAGTTCCTTTGGCTTAAACAAGTTAATTCTATATAGTTCTTGTTTTCTCCTGTATTCAGAAATTTGGAGCCGGGCATGATGGCTGAGCCTGTAATCCCATTTATTCAGGAGACTATGGCAGGGGGATCACATGAGCCCCAGAAGTTCAAGGCTGCAGTGAGCCAAGATCACGCCTCTAACAAAAAAAAAAGTTTGCTGCCAGGAGGATAGGATGAAAAGGGGCCACCATGGGGGATTCCAGTATCTGGATGTCTTCACTGGCATGAGGGGAAAGTCATCCTTCTAGTCCAAGTGGCTCAACCAGTGTGAAAAAAGAGATCATTTCACTTTGGAAGGGCATGGAATGATTGGGAATCCTATCCAAAGACCTGTCACCCAGCAGTGACTTATAACCTGATTTATCCCCTTTCCATCTGGCAGTTTGAAAATGGACATCAATCTGTTTATTAATCTCTGTAGGGCTATAGCTTGATGGGGACCTCTAACTCTGCCTCAAAAGGGCTCCTTTCTTCCCTCTTGAAACTAATCTTGTAACACAAATTTAACCTGAACATAAGATTTTTCAAAAATATAATTTTGTATTCTTTAGTATTAATCATGTGGTAATAATGTTGTCATTGGTCATTATGAAAATTTTATTTAGTTGCTTCTCATTTTGAGCTAATCTTTTCCATATCCTATCATTCTTTGATCTTTATATACTTGAAGACGAACTCATTGAGTCTTTTTTTTTGAGACGAAGTCTCGCTCTTGTCCACCAGGCTGCAGTACAGTGGTGCGATCTTGGCTCACTGCAACCTTTGCCTCCCGAGTTCAAGCGATTCTCTTGCTTCAGCCTCCTGAGTAGCTGGGAGTATAGGTGCCTGCCACCATTCCCAGCTAATTTCTTTTTTTTTTAAATTTCTTTTTGAAATGGAGTCTTGCTCTGTCGCCCTGGCTGGAGTGCAGGGCGGATCTCGATCTTGGCTCACTGCAAACTCCACCTCCTGGGTTCACGCCATTCTCCTGCCTCAGCCTCCCGAATAGCTGGGACTACAGGCACCCACCACCATGCCCGGCTAATTTTTCGTATTTTTAGTAGAGATGGAGTTTCACCGTATTGGCCAGGCTGGTCTCGAACTCCTGACCTCAGGCGATCCGCCCACCTCGGCCTCCCAAAGTGCTGGGATTACAGGTGTGAGCCACCATGCGTGGCCCATTGAGTCTTAGAAATTGTTATTTTTCCATTTTTTCTTGGACTCTTTTTAGAGTCAACAACCATATTTTTCTCTTCCAGTTCTAGACACGTGAGTGAGTAGGTATGTGGTAGGTTTGAGGATAATTAATTATAGAGAAGCAGTTTAACCTAGTAGTTAAGAACATCGACTAATGACAAACTGCCTGGATTTGAATCCCGGTTCTACAAATAACTTATTGGTGTGATTTTGGAAAAGTTAATCACCCTCTTTGTGCCTTAGTTCTCTTATCCGTAAAATGGAAGCAATGACAAGCTCTCTTCCAATGAATTTATTTTATTTTATTTTAGAGACAGAGTCTCATTCCGTCACCCAGGCTGAGTTCAGTGGCGCGATCTTGGCTCATTACAACCTTTACCTCCTGGGCTACTGCAATTCTCATGCCTCAACCTCCCAAGAAGCTGGGACCACAGACACACATCCCATGCCTGGCTAATTTTTGTATTTTTAGTACAGATGGAGTTTCACCATGTTGGTCAAGCTGGTCTCAAACACCTGACCTCAAGTGATCCACCTGCCTTGGCTTCCCAAAGTGCTGGGATTACAGGCGCGAGCAACTGCACCTAGCTGTTTTATGCAAACCTGATAGCCTCTGAATGCGCAAATATTTTCTAGACTTGGGCAAGTTAGTATGGTGAGAATTCCTGAAATGCTTTGGAGTCCTCCAGGCATTCAGTCATCCTCTTTGTGGGTATCTTCCTACCAGGGTAGAGACCACACAGATGTTATCTGGGGACCAGGATACTTAATTTCACTAGGAGAAGGCTCTCTATAACAATGTATTGTGAAAACTGTCACATCTTTGCTGTGGACTAGAAGAGGATACCTGGCAAACTGAATTTGTCTAGGATGTCTTAGTTGGTGGCAGCATCCACAGACAAAGGACTCTTCTGTCTCTTCCCCTCTGTATAAAGATCTATGGGATTGGCCAGGTGTGGTGGCTCATGCCTGTAATCCCAGCACTTTGGGAGGCCAAGGCAGTGCATTGCTTGAGCCCAGAAGGTAGAGACCAGCCTGGACAATATGGCAAAACCTCATCTCTACAAAAAAATACAAAAAAATACAAAAAAATTAGCTGGGTGTGGCGTGCACCTGTAATCCTAGCTACTTGGGAGGCTGAGGTGGGAGGATCATCTGAGCCGAGGAGGTTGAGGCTGCAGTGATCCCTGTTTGTGCCACTGCACTCCAGCCTGGGTGACAAAGTAAGAAACCTGTCTCAAAAAAAAAAAAAAAGAAAAAAAAGAAAGAAAGAAAAAGATCTATGAGTCAGACTTTAGAGCAAAGTTAAGGGAGTTGATAGTGAAGAAAAAGCAAATGTAGATCTCTCCTTCAGTATTCATGGCAGTTTGGGTCATTAAACAAAGATTATCTCCAAATTGAACTTGAAATTGCCACAGTGTTGGGCCAGGCGTGGTGGCTCACACCTGTAATCCCAGCACTTTGGGAGGCCGAGGTGGGCGGATCACCTGAGGTCAGGAGTTTAAGACCAGCCTGGCCATCATGGTAAAACCCCATCTCTACTAAAAATACAAAAAATAACTGGGTGTGGTGGCATGCGCCTGTAATCCCAGCTACTCAGGAGGCTGAGGCAGGAGAATCGCTTGAAACTGGGAGTTGGCGGTTGCAGTGAGCCAAGATCGAACCACTGCACTCCAGGCTGGATGACAGAGTAAGACTCCATCTCAAAAAAAAAAAAAAAGAAATTGCCACAGTGTTTCCACGAAATCCCTTAGTCACTAGAGGAGATTGCTCTAATTGCACTACACAGACTGTCTCTAGGATGATTTTTTTTTTCTTTTCTGTAGGGATGGGGTCTCTGTTGCCCAGGCTGGTCTTGAACTCCTGGCCTCAAGCCATTCTCTCTCCTCAACCTTCCAGATTGTTGACAGGGGTGAGCCACCGTGCCTGTCCTAGGATAATATTGTTATTGCTTTCTAGTTTTCCCTCTGCAAACAACTTTTATGACATCCCACTGTTCCTTTGCATCTTCATTAGCCAGTAGCCAGGTAAAAGGCAGATCATTTTGTTTTACTACTGTAATGTAGCTGTTGTGGTAAAAGATTTTTTAAAGTTTAAATCCATTTATATTTTTTGAATATTTCAGTTACTATTCTTGTCTCTTTGAAAGAATGACTTTGAGCTGGCAATTTAGTAACCAGAAAGATGCAGACCAGAAATGAATCCATACAACTAGACCCATCAGGCAAAGCAGGAATTAGTCACTTGGTGTTAAGAAACCCCACAATTGTGTATATTGTTTTTGATGTGGAGGGGTGTGTGTGTGTGTGTGTAAGGTTTATACTTTGATAGAGTTCTCAAAGAACTCTTTGCCTAATAAAGGGTAGGCTCTGCCAATGTGCATCAGTCAGATTTCTTTATTTTCGCAGGATTTCCAGCCTTATGTATGTACCTGATTACAGTGGCTCCTAACCATTTGTTCTTTAAATTATAAATGGCATTTAAAAGTAATCTTGGGTTGGTTTTAATGACAGATTACATGTCCTTAAATTCTGGGGCATCCCTTGTTTTAAAACAGTTCATTTGAAATTCATATGAAATGCTTATAAGTGGAACATTGTTTTATGTCATCACCTCTATTAGATACCCAAGCTCCAGTGGTTCCATACTGGCGCCTGCCTGGTTTAGGCATTATCATCTACCTGCTGAAACAGAGTGCTAATGATTTCTTCAGCTATTATGACAGTCATCGACAGAGTGTCAGCAAGCTACAAAATGTAGAGCAGCTTCCCCCAGATGAGATAAAAGAGGTACGAATCTTATTAATGAGCTGGGGGGACTTGAGAAATCATTGCTGTTACTAGGCCAGGGTACTGGTCTCAGACTGAGTAAAGACAACGTATACAGTATGACTGAAGGAATTGGAATGTTCTTCTGTGTGATTTGAAGAAGACTCTTTTGCCGTAGCACCAGCCTTATAAACATAGAAACTCTTAACTGAAAAACAATGAAGTGTAGCACCTGTTCAAGAAAATAGAAAGGCAGCTGGCCTTTGAATGAAGAGTTTTGGGTCATTTATACTCTAAAATCTGTGCTGAGAAAGGCTTCTGTTGCAGATTTTTTTTTTTAATAGAACTTGGGTAAATGTCTCTGTGCCTTCAGCATCTTCAATATCTGTTTAGCAAATCTTTCAAACAAATGGCATAGCATATGAAACTTGACTGCCTTCCCTCAGTGACCCAGAATCATTCCCTCTACTTACTGTATTAACTAAAGATGCAGAATTACCAGGATTGCTACTAAGTAGCTTGCTGCCTTTTCCATTTGGCACAGCTGAATGTAAGGCATCTCTTGGCCAGTTCCTAAGGCAGTGCTGAAGCTTCCTGGTGTCCTGTGGCAGCCTGGATTTTGAGCCACTTTGTCATTCCTGGTTTGCACCAAGCTTTCTAAAAACTTCCATGTTACTCTTATGAGTAGTCCATGCCTACTCCCTCTTGCCACTTTTCTGGTAACCTCAGGGGACATTTATTGAGTGTCTACAACATGCCAGGCCCTGAACTACATGTTCTACCTAACACCTGGGCAGATACTGTTTCTATTCTCATTTCTCATGTGAGGAAACTGAGGCACAGAAGACTTGCATAACTTACCCAAAGGCATGTAGCTGGCAGGAACAGGGTGAGGCAGGAGTCAATGACTGGGTTTAGGTAACCCCTGAAATTTTGGGTTTATGCCTGGCGGTCCTTCCTGTAACGTGTAGCTAATTAGTGATGTTTGTACTTGCAAGAGGAATTGCATCATCATCATGAAGCATGTGGCCTTCCATCAGCCTCACTTCAGTACGCCTTCCTTGGAACCCAGCATCAGAACGTTAGCTGGAACAACTGTGCTCATGTGTGTGCCACACTGAGAAGTGGTCATGGGAGCTTTGGTTGATGATCATATTTTAGTTATGCTCTAGGTGTCTACCTTGTATTTTTTGCAGAAGATACCTGACAACTGTTAGAAATTCTCCATGGTATTGTTATAGCTCTGCTTGAAAAACCTATCGTTGTGTCTTGGTTTGTTTTAATGTGACAGGAAATTCAGGGTTTCATCAGCAACCCTGACTGTGTTTCAGGGACAGACTTTTTCAAAAGGCAGCAGATAAATGTTCATTTGTGAATTTGCTTTGGCTGTAATTTTTAAAAATTGCTAGCTTCTTAGATAAAAACTCTTATCTGCAAGGATGTTTAAATTTGAGTGTTTTTCATAGCATTTACCATGGTGACCTGCTGATAGTAGTTTTTCATTAAAAATTTCGTTCCAGTTGATGTCATTCTAATACCACATTTGTTTCTTCTAGTTGTGTCAGTCTGTGATGCCTGCTGGTGTTGATAAAATCTCCACTGCCCAGAAATATGTTCTAGCAAGACGGCGCTTGGTGAAGGTGATCAACAATCGAGCTAAACTGCTTTCCCTTTGTTCTTGTATCCTTTATGAAATCATGCACTTGAATGATGACCTTGAAATATAGGAACTGTTCACTTATTCTCATATTATTTGGGCACCAAAACCAGGTGGAAGGAGATAAACTTAATTTTTTTCCCAGTAAATGCCTAATGTATTTCCAAATCATAGTTTTTGTTCTTATCTTTTAGAGTAGCTGGTAATACTGATAATATACACGGGCACTTTCTGTCAGGGAAGAAGGTAGGGACATGAGACTACTGGCACAGGACCCCAAGGTCCCCACCTCTTTCCTCAGCACACCTTGCTGCTTCCTCTTGAGGAGCCTTCAGTGAAACCCTGTCTGTTAGACTGAGGCTGTGGATACCTCATTAAGTGAGTGCAGTCTGTCGTTTTTTCTCCTCCTCCGAAACTGGTTTGTAAAAAATATTTGATGAGTTTATGTTCCTTTAATCTGAGCTCTGGTATAGTTATCATAGAGACCTGCCTATTTATTCTTTGGCGCCATCTGGAGTACTACTTGTTACATTGCATGCCCACGGATTCTCAAGATTCCTTATTTGCTTCGAGAACCTTGTTTAAAAGCAGAAGACTGCAAGGTAAACTTTCTGCTAAAAATTAATGAACCATAAATACCTATTTGTGTCTTGAAAAGCTAGTAACAGTTTTTTTTATTTTTGTTTCCAGATTACTTAGAGTGAATTGGGTGAATCAAGAGCTGCTTAGTCACTAGACGTAGCTATGTCTTGCATTTTACTTTTCACGGGACATTGTGCTGAGCATAAGAATATTCTAGAGCCTGCTCATCAGCTGTTCCTTAGCTTCTTGCTGCAGTTAGGGGCTGACCCAGCTCTAGAAGAATGGAATAGGTCTGCTATTATGCTGATTCTTATTGCTGGAGTGGGCCTCTGTGCCTTAGGTGGAAAGAAATAGAGAAAAACTGAGAACCCTGGTCTGGACCAGTGAAATGCTTTCTAGGGGCTTCCATTTGCTAAAAGTTGAAAATTGAGTTCCCAATCTAGAGCTGTGTTTTTCATGATGCTGTTGTTATTGTTCATTGTCATCAGGTTCCTCCACTGTGTGGTAGATGTGTACTTGCACAGCCAGTATAACTCTGTTTTTTTATCTCTAGATTCCTTCGCCTCAGACACCCATCTAGATTTTAGAAGTGCGCTGGCTATAGTGAGCCAACATGATTTAGACCAGGTAAGTTTCTATTCTCATATTCTTTTATTTTTCTTTATTGAAGTAAAAGGGCTGGGTGTGATGGTACACACCTGTAATCCCAGCATTTTGGGAGGCCGAGACGAGAGGATTGCTTGAGCCCAGGAGTTTGAGACCAGCCTGGGCAACATAGTGAGACCCCGTCTCTTAAAAAAAAAAAAATTGGCATACTGTGGTGGCATGCACCTGTAGTCACAGCTACCTGGGAGGCTGAGGTGGGAGAACCACCTGAGCCTGGGAGATTGAGGCTGCAGTGAGCTGTGATTGCACCACTGCACTCCAGCCTGGGCAACAGAGCAAGACCTTGTCTCCAATAAATGAATGAAAGAGTGAAGTAAGACCTTGTCTCCAAAATATAAGTAAATGAGTGAATGTAAGTAAGTAAGTAAAAAGGAAAGCCTGGTATGTTAATAAGATTATGATTTTCAGGGTTGCTTACAGAGACCTGGTTTGAACTCTAGCTTGACCATTTTAACAGCTATATGACTTGGAACAACTTACTTAACTTCCGAGCCTCAGTTGCTTCATCTAAGAAATAGGAGGATTCAGCCTCAAAGGGTTTTGTCAGAATTAAGTGAGGTTTCATGTATGTGAGGCTGCTAGTGTTGTACCTAGAACATGGTAAGCGTTCCGTGATTGGTAGGCATTATGATCTGGAAACTCCTGATATCTTTTGATTAGCTTTGTAGAACTTTTTAGGTACAAAGTATCACTCAGCACTTATTTTTCAGGAAATAATTTAATGGTGAGATTGAGAGCAGCCAATACAAATCCCGCTGTAGTAGACTGTAGTACACAACACTGTGCTCTTACTAACGTGTTGATCAGTAGTGTTGGAATGAATGAAGAGTATGCCAAAAAACAATTACAATGAAAACCTCATATTAAACTAATAGCAAAGTTATGTTTCTAACAAAGCAGGTATCAGGGTGTGTGATGTTAGGGAAAATGAATTACAGCTAGATCCTCTACTAGCCATCTGAATGTCCTTAGCCATGATTTGATAAAGCCTCTGCTCCTCCCAAATCCCTCTTTTTGCTATTTTTCTTAAAACAAGGTTGGGAATGAAAGGTGCAGTTACAGCAGCCTCCAAAGCACAGCTTGCTGGATGTCATGGATACCATGCTCCCATCCCAATCCAGACTACATTAGCCCCTTAGTGACTTTATAAAAGGAATTTGTTTTGTGGCTAGGCTTGTTTAGGAGAACTAGTATTAATTGAGGCCATGTGCAAAATTAGCCAAAGAAGGTTATTCAGAAGTTTGTTTCTTTGTTTGCTTTGTCTGAGAGACAAGGTCTCACTCCGTTACCCAGGCTGGCGTGCAGTGGTGTGACCACAGTTCACTGCAGCCTCAAACCCCTGGGCTCAAGTGATTCTCCCGCCTCAGCATCCTGAGTAGCTAGGACAACAAAAATAAATATATTTTGAAGTAATAACTGTTACTATTTCATTTAGACTGCTTTGTGAAAAAGCTAGAAAAAAATGCAGGATTAATAAATAATCTCACACTCTGTGCTGTGATTTTAATGCAATACTGAAAACAGGTAGATTCATCTAATATTGTACTTAATTTTAGTCTTTTAATATAACATCAAAAAGATCCATCTGAAACTACATATGCATTCTAGAATATATATGAATTCTAAAGCATATACCAGGTTTATCCCCACATTAATATTTTTTGAAAACAAAAGCATGCAAGTGGGTTTTTAAAAATTGCAAAATGAAGTAAAAAGTAAAAGCTTCTTTCCCACCTACCCTCCTGTCCTCCCTCCCTCCCTTCCTTCCCCGCATCCTCCTTCCCTCCCTCCCTCCTAGTCTTACTGACTTCTTGTATGGCCCTTCAGGAAATGTTTTTGTGTGTATGTTAGTATATCAGCATCAGCATCAACATTCATTGCTATTTAAAGCAGGTTTTTAAATTTATAGAAGAAAAGAAAGCAGGAAAAACATGAGAATTAAACCAAAAAATTCTAAGGTAGAAAATGTGAATGTTTAGTTAATTTAGTAACACATTACAAAAATTCAAAAGTATTTTACATTGAAAGAACCACATTACAAAAATTCTAAGGTGTTTTAAATTGGAAGACTTAGAATAAAAGAAATATTTGAGACAACAATTTTAACAAAATGTCTTTTGTGTCACTGCTAGCTTCAGGCTGATGCAATCAACGCTTTTGGAGAATCACTACAAAAGAAACTTCTGGACATTGAAGGATTATATTCAAAAGTTCGATCTCGATATAGTTTCATACAGGCTCTTGTCAGACGTATCCGTGGCCTCTTGAGGATATCAAGGAACTGAGAGCCCGTGCTTATGCTCTTCTATGAGAGAGATGAATTGGGGAGAACTGTCTCCGTTTTATAGATTAGTTTCTTTCTAAATTGTGACCAAAAATATTTTGCTATTTCTTTCTTTGTATATGGACATCTTTTCTGTAAACTTCTTTGCCTAGTTCCATCCTCACTAGTAAAAAATAAATACTTTTTAAAAAAAACAAAACAAATGTATGGTTAATCTTTTGATCTTTTATCTTGTGATCAGCATTATCAGGAATCTAACAAATAAACCTTCAACAGTGGTGATTTTCCCATAGAGATATTATTCTGAATGCCAGATTAAAGGCATAGTCTGAAAATTCTAATTTTTTCAGCCTTTGTAGCTACATTACACTATTACAATATTCAGGGTTACTAAACTATAGCTATGCTCTTATAGAATAGTGTACTCAATACTGTGAAAATGTCTGAAAAAGTCAAGCTTTTTCCTAAAATTATTTAGGTTTTGCCTTTTTTTTTTTTTTCTTTTTTTTCTTTTCTGCATGTAAGTTGACAATACAATTGTCCCTTGGTATCTGGTGAGTACTGGTATCTTGTGAGTACTTGGTATCTGGTGAGTACTGGTTCCGGGGCTCCCACGGATACCAAAACCTATGTTTTGGTATGCATGTTCCTTATATAAAATGGCAGAGTGTTTGCATATAATATAGATGCATCTTCTTGTATACTTTAAGTCATTTCTAGATTACTTACAATACCTAATATAATATGAATTCTATATAAATAGTGGTTAATACTGTGTTTTAAAATTTCTATTATTTTTTACTGTTACATTGTTTTTTTTCCCCCAAATATCTGTGATCTGTGGTTGGTTGAATCTGCAGATGTTGAACCTGGGGATATGGAGAGCCGACTCTACAGTAATTTGTGTTTGTTCCTTAGAAATGATTGTGAAATTTCTCAAATTAATCATCTGCCAATATTTCTTATATAATTAATATGAGGGCTATCACTAGGACAAAACATTTACATGATCACCACTCTATTTCTTATCCAGTTGTTTTCATGTTCAAGTAACTACATCATCTGAAACTGCAAATTTCCTTTTCCAGCCAGCAATTACTTCAGCATAATACATAGGAGAGACTGCTGAGAGGAGTGAACTTTCGTTCACTTTCATGTAGTAACAGAATAAATGCTGTAACACTATAGAATAAAATTGATACTTATTCTATAGTGTTATAGTGTTTTTTGGTTTTGTTTTGTTTTT